>NW_026775190.1:0-3000 GCF_963082965.1 Carassius carassius
AAGCTGCTGGCTTTGGTGACCGGAGGTCTGAGCGTTCGGCTGGAGCTGTCCGAGTCTGTGCTGCTCCACGGACGCGGCTCCAGGCTCTTCATCTCGCTGTCAGTGCTGCTCTGACGACTGCTGGATGCCCGGCTGGAGCTTTCCCTGTTACCCCTGCGGGCAGGAAGAGAACACACACACAGAGCTGTGAAAACAGACAGAGACACTCACAAAAACTCATTCTGGAAGTCCAAACACACACACATACACACACAAACATGCAGATCCATCACCGGAGCTCCACATACTCGGTTGCAAGGAGAATGAACATCAAAAGACACGCATTACAAACACACTCAAACATGGAATACAGACCAGGGCTGCACCGAACAGCCAAATCCACCACACTTTTAATGCAACAGCATGGAGTGAAGGTAGGGTTTACATTGCTGCTCATGCATGAGGATGTTCTAGTTTAAATGGTTTTTAGTAGTTCTAGTTTATGGGTTTTATTTACTGTGCAGCCCTATGACACACACACATATGTAATGCACTGCCCTCCAGCTGTCCAGGAAACCAATAATCAATCATCAGTCAATGGTTCTGTGTATTTAACAGCTGAAGATACTCAAAACAGTTCCAGAGTGGAGTAAATCTTTACAGTAGTGTAACGTTACACCAATCAGCTCTCATGCTGACATATTTAGCACATAGAATACTAAAACTGCAGAACAGAAAACTACTGGGAACAAACGCACAAGTTTTTCCAAGATATAAAGAAAAGTGTGATGAAACAAAGCATTTCATCTTATAATCTAATGCAACAAATGTGATTATGCATCAGAGAAACGATTAAATCAAGATTCACCCCAGCACAAAATTACCATAATAAGGTTAATAAAAAGGTGTCTATTTGATTGGACAAGAGACCTTAAAGGTACAATTTGTAAGATATTTGCAGTAAAATACCCAAAAACCACCAGGCTAGTGTTATATATTTTGTCCAGCTGATTACTAACAATATCTCTGTTTTTTTTAACTACTTGTAAATCATCACGCGATTGTTATTGTTTTGGTAGTGCGCCCTCTTGTGGCAGGTCCGGCAAAACCAGGACTTATTTTCAAATTTAATTTATAATATTTTCGCTTGCCTCCCTTTTTTCTCTATCATGGAGTCTAAAACTATGGAGGCAGGCTTCCACCACATAATTGCAATTTTTCTCACAATTTGGGCAGTTTTCCAATTTTGGCATAATGTATTCCTCACAATTCAGACTTTTTGTTCAGAATTGCGAGCTGTAGAATCAAATTGCGAGATATAAACAGAATTGCAAGATGTAAATGCAGAATTACAATCTATAAAATGTAATTGTGAGCTGTAAACAATTGCGAGATGTAAAAATCAAATTGCGAGCTGTAAAATATAATTGTGAGCTGTAAAAAAGAATTGCAAGATGTAAAATTGAATTGCAAGCGGTAAACAATTGCGAGCAGTAAACGCAGAATTGCGAGCTGTGAACTCGAATTGCGAGATATAAAATCTAATTGCGAGATGTAAAAAGAATTGCAAGATGTAAAATCTAATTGCAAGCGGTAAACAATTGCGAGCAGTAAACGCAGAATTGCGAGCTGTGAACTCGAATTGCGAGCTGTAAAATATAATTGTGAGCTGTAAAAAAGAATTGCAAGATGTAAAATTGAATTGCAAGCGGTAAACAATTGCGAGCAGTAAACGCAGAATTGCGAGCTGTGAACTCGAATTGCGAGATATAAAATCTAATTGCGAGATGTAAAAAAGAATTGCAAGATGTAAAATTGAATTGCAAGCGGTAAACAATTGCGAGCAGTAAACGCAGAATTGCGAGCTGTGAACTCGAATTGCGAGATATAAAATCTAATTGCGAGATGTAAAATAGAATTGCGAGATGTCAAATCGAATTGCAAGCGGTAAACAATTGCGAGCAGTAAACGCAGAATTGCGAGCGGTCAACTCGAATTGTGAGATGTAAAACCAAATTGCTAGCTGTAAACAGAATTGCTAGCTGTAAACAGAATTGCTAGCTGTAAACAGAATTGCAAGTTGCGAAACAAAATTGCCAGCTGTAAAACATAATTGCGAACTGTAAAACAGATTTGCCAGCTGTAAAAAAGAATTACTAAGTGTAAAAAAATCGAATTGCAAGTGGTAAACAGAATTGCGAGCTGTAAAACAGAACAGCGAGCTGTAAAACAGAACAGCGAGCTGTAAAACAGAACAGCGAGCTGTAAAACAGAACAGCGAGCTGTAAAACAGAACAGCGAGCTGTAAAACAGAATTGCGAGCTGTAAGACAGAACAGCGAGCTGTAAAACAGAACAGCGAGCTGTAAAACAGAACAGCGAGCTGTAAACAGAACAGCGAGCTGTAAACAGAACAGCGAGCTGTAAAACAGAAAAACCATCTGTAAACAGAACAGCGAGCTGTAAAACTGAATTGCGAGCTGTAAAACAGAACTGCGAGCTGTAAAACAGAACAGGGAGCTGTAAACAGAACAGCGAGCTGTAAACAGAATTGCGAGCTGTAAAACAGAACAGCGAGCTGTAAAACAGAATTGCGAGCTGTAAACAGAACAGTGAGCTGTAAACAGAACAGTGAGCTGTAAACAGAACAGTGAGCTGTAAACAGAACAGTGAGCTGTAAACAGAACAGTGAGCTGTAAACAGAACAGTGAGCTGTAAAACAGAATTGCGAGCTGTAAACAGAACAGTGAGCTGTAAACAGAACAGTGAGCTGTAAAACAGAACAGTGAGCTGTAAACAGAACAGTGAGCTGTAAACAGAACAGTGAGCTGTAAACAGAACAGTGAGCTGTAAAACGAACAGTGAGCTGTAAAACAGAATTGCGAGCTGTAAACAGAACAGTGAGCTGTAAACAGAACAGTGAGCTGTAAACAGAACAGTGAGCTGTAAACAGAACAGTGAGCTGTAAACAGAACAGTGAGCTGTAAAACGAACAGTGAGCTGTAAAACAGAATTGCGAGCT
>NW_026775191.1:0-64062 GCF_963082965.1 Carassius carassius
GCGCCACATGCTGGTCTGGCATGTATACTACATCGTTTTGTGGTCTCAAGTGGATGCGGATATTTCTTGAGATTAGGGAAAAAAAGATCGGATTGGGGTAAGCTCTGTCTCTGTGTGGACGGGGCCGAAGAAGTAACGGGTACTTACGGTTATGGATAGAAATGTAGCGGAGTAAAGAGTACAATATTTGCCTCTCAAATGTACTTGAGTAAAGTCATGAGTACTCCCCAAAAATGATACTCGAGTAAAGTAAAGATCCCTCAAAATTTTACTTAAGTACTGAACTCAAGTAAATGTACTCCTTTACTGTCCGGCTGTGAAGTCGTCCCGGGTTTCATATTTTCACTTTAGCTAAGGGATAGTTTATCATTTTAAATATGACCAGCAGTTTTTCCCAATATGGTATTGGTTGTTACTTAAAATAGTTTACTAAAGTATCTCAATATTACTTGTACCAATTACGTTGTCATAGCGCTAAACACTCGCTCCCTCACCAGTCCCAGGACACTCACTTACTCCCTCTGGTCCCAGGACACTCACTCACTCCCTCACGTATCCCAGAATACACCCGGCCCTCACCTGTCCCAGGACACTCGCCCCCTCACCGGCCACGGGACACTCGCCCCCTCACCGGTCCCAGGACACTCGCCTCCTCACCCGCCCCGGGACACTTGCTCCCTCATCGTCCTGGGACACTCGCTCCCTCCGGTCCCAGGACACTCACTCGCCCCTCACCGGTCCCAGGATACTCGCTCCCTCACCGGTCCCAGGATACTTGCTCCCTCCGGTCCCATAATTCACTCGCCCCTCACAGGTCCCAGGACACTCGCCCCTCACCGGTCCCAGGATACTTGCTCCCTCCGGTCCCATAATTCACTCGCCCCTCACAGGTCCCAGGACACTCGCTCCCTCACCGGTCCCAGGATACTTGCTCCCTCCGGTCCCATAATTCACTCGCCCCTCACAGGTCCCAGGACACTTGCTCTCCCTCACCGATCCCAGGACACTCACTCCCTCCGGTTCCAGAATACACTCACCCCTCACCGGTCCCAGGACATTTGCCCCTCACCGGTCCCAGGACACTCACTCACTCCCTCACCTATCCCAAAATACACTCGCCCCTAACTGGTCCCAGCACACTCGCCCCCTCACCATGCCCCAGGACACTCGCTCCCTCACCTGTCCCAGGACACTCGCTCCCTCCGGTCCAGAGACACTCACTTGCCCCTCACCGGTCCCAGGACACTCGTTCCCTCACCGGTCCAAGGACACTTACTCCCTCCTTTCTTATGCAATCGCTCTGTAAAAGTTTGAGGTCTATCTTACCCCAAGGATCTTAAAGTAAACTCTACTTAAAGGCTGAATTATACTTCTGCGACGGACATATGCTGTAGTTTTCATTTAAACCTCTGCGTTGTTGTCTGCGTCAACGTGCAGTACACATGCACTGTGAGAAATGGGTCGAGTAATTGAAAATGAGTGACACCTGGACCACTCACCGGTCTCGAGTCCCACGGAGGAGCTCCGGAAGGATAAAAAGAGGAGGATGAGAGAGGATAAGGCCTGGGTTTTATTTTGTGTTTTGTTTGTGCGAGGCAGTCGTCCGTGAGGGGATGTCGCACTTTTTTGTGTTTATTTTATTATTAAAGTTTCATTTGAAGGTCCGCCGGTTCCTGCCTCCTTCTTCCCGACTTACAAACTTTGTTACAGTTTATTTTAAATAAGAAGTCATAATATTAAAATGTATTAAAGTGCAAAAAACAAACACAAATACATACGGAGAGAGGGGTACTAGCAGAACAATCACAGCCTTTGCGGTCTGCATAGTTTTGACACGCTGTGACATTTTTGGGGAGTTGCACGTCAGGCTACGGTGTAGTCTGCACGTACTACGCACAACTTATGGCACAGTTTCAATGCAGAAGTATAAATCAGTCTTAAGGGACAATTAAGGGTTAACAATGTGTAGCAATGGGATTAGCTTTTCCACATGCATAAGACAATAACACCATATGAATTTACTCTTGCAAATCTCCTTGATCTCTGTTGGAAATTAATTATATTAATCTAGAACATTCTCCTCTGCCAAAGGCAGCAACTGGATTTACATCTACATGATGATTAATAGCTTTCTGCATGTGTTAGCTTTGTGCAATTAATGCAGACTTAAACATTACATTTTGTTTAGCTGCATTTGGCAAACAACTGTAACAGTTAAATATTTCCAACAACTTGAACACAAACACTATAGGATGCTTCCCCGTTTCCACTGTCACCTCGTTTATAGTTCTCAATTTGTCGACCTGTTTCAAGTCAAGTCACCTTTATTTATATAGCGCTTTAAACAAAATACATTGTGTCAAAGCAACTGAACAACATTAATTAGGAAAACAGTGTCAATAATGCAAAATGATAGTTAAAGGCAGTTCATCATTGAATTCAGCGATGTCATCATCTCAGTTTCGTCTGAATGGTCTCTTCAGCCCTGAAATTTCTCTTAAGGGACTTAAGAGTTTAGCAGCTTGTTTTCCATTTCCTCTGATCTTTTCTCTCCTTGTTTAAGGCAAAAAGAGCTTAAAATACAATATAAACTTTTCTCTCTTTGTTTTTAGGCATTTTGGGAGAATTTTTTAATTGAGACATAGACTAAGACTATGCAGAATATGCTTAAGAACTGCTCATGCTAATAGTGAATAAAACAAATTATCTTCTATCCATAAACCTCCCTTTTTTCTTTTTTTTATTTACTGAAGGGATTTACTGATAAAAAAAAGAAAAATACCTTTTTACCTCATTTTTTGCACCTTGCCCCTGGGTGGCTCGCCAATGTCAGAAAAAGTTTACTTCCTATAGCTGTTATATATAATGTGTTGTAATCAAATTTAGACACCCCATTGTCTAAGATGGTTCTCAATGTCCCACACCCATTCCCATTTTACAAATGATGTCCATTTGCTTAGGATTAGTGCTGTCAAACGATTAATCGCATCCTAAATAAAATATGTTTAATTTATACAGCGCCTTTGCCGAGCTCAAGGACGCTGAACATAGTACACAAAGCAACAAATATTGATAACAAGGAACAATTACATTGGACATTTGCCCAATTCAGTTGCAAATAATGCAGTTGCATATAACACAGATTATGTAGTAAAGACATAAAAATGGAAAACATAACAGACAAATACACATGTAAATTAGTGATAGTGTTAATTAAACAAATAAGTTTTAAGTTTTGACTTGAATTCACTAAAAGAGGTTACTGTTCTGAGTGCCAGGGGAAGTGAATTCCAAAGTTTGGGTGCCATAATGGAAAAGTACCTGCGGCCCATTGAAGATAGGCGGAACCTAGGTACACAAGGAAGTTCAGAATTAGAAGACCGGAGTGTCCGAGAAGTTATATAAGGAGAGAGTAGGTCAGAAAGATAGGAGGGAGCAAGACCTTAGAATGCCTTAAAGGTGAGCAGAAGAGTTTTGTATTGCACACAAATAGATACAGGCAACCAGTGAAGATATATATAATATAAATAAAATAGGGGTGATGTGAGCAGATTTATTTGTGGAAGTTAATAATCTGGCAACAGAATTTTTAATGTTCTGCAGACGAACAATAGAGTGAGCTTGTAAGGCAGAGAAAAGCGCATTACAATAGTCTAGGCGAGTGGTAATGAATGCATGCACTAATGATTCCACATCTTTTCTACTGAGAAAAGGACGAAGTTGTGCAATTTGACGTAGTTGAAAAAAAAAGCAACTTTGGAGAGTTGTTGCTAATGTGGTCATCCAAGGTTAGTGATGGGTCTAGAATGATACTTACATTTCTAAGAATAGCTGATGGAAAAATAGAAATAGCGTCAAGGTCAAAACTAGAAACATAAATTTTATTTTTTATTCGAGATGGGGGACCAATTATTAAAATTTCTGTTTTACTCAAGTTCAGACTAAGACAATTAGAATGTAGCCAATCCTTTATCTCACTGACACATGAAGATAATGATGCCATCGACTGGGTAGAATCTGGTTAACAAGCAGTATATATCTGGATGTCATCAGCATAACAGCATAATTAAAACCAATGACGACAAATTATTTGGCCAAGAGGCTGAATATAGAGGATGAATAATAATGGTCCAAGAACTGAGCCCTGGGGAACTCCTTGTTTGAGCAAGGCACTAGGAGATTTGGAATTGTGCAGTGAGATGAAGTATTGCCTGTCTGTGAGATATGAGGAGAACCAGGATAACGCAGAACCTGAGATGCCAACTTCTGCAAGGGGAAAGAGTAACATCTTATGACAAAAAGTATCAAAGGCTAAGCTAAGGTTAAGTTATAAAAGAATTGATAAATTGCCTGAATCACCAGAAAGTAATAGATCATTGACAACATGATCATTAAATTGTTTGAGATGTTTAGGTACGCATTTTGATTCTAAGCTTACATGGCATAATCATATTGAAAAGGTAGTTGACAAATTTAAAAAAGTCATTAACATAATTAGGTGCTTGTGCAATAAGGAGTGGGGAGCAGATATGACTTCAATGAAAAGATTATATGTTGGATTAATTAGCTCTATTGTTGACTACGGGTGCATGGCTTATGGGTCTGCTGCAAAGTCTGAATTAAAGAAGCTTGATGTTATTCAGGGTTCGGCCCTCAGGATATGTTCAGGAGAAATAAGAACCTCCCCTATATTAGCGCTTCAGGTTGAAGTAGGTGAACTGCCATTTGAGTTGAGGCAACTGCAAATGTCATTGTCATATTATGTTCATTTAAAGGGGCATATGGAACACCATCCAACTAAAAGTGTCCTCCTTTCAACTTGGGAGCAGGCAAAAAGTAAAAGAGAGTCATTTAGTGCAAGTATACATGAAAAGGTAAAGCAAGCTGCTGTAGAAAATTTAGAATTTAGTCCAGCTGAAGTCTATCCACGGCACCCACCGTGGATGCTACTGGTACCAGACGCTGATATAACCTTGCATGAAAAGATAAAAAATGATAAAGGGGATAGTGGACAAATGGCTATGAGGTATGTGGATAACTATTAAGGGTACGTGCAAATCTTTACTGATGGATCAAAGCAACCAGATACAGGGAAAGTGGCAATCGCATATGTGATACCAGAGTTTGATATTAAGTTTTCTGCAAGAGTTTCGGATCACCTATCAGTGTACACAGCAGAGCTAATAGCAATTGTAATGGCGTTGCAGTGGGTAGAGCAAATTAAACCACTAAAGGGAGGGGGTTTTACATTGTAAATCCTGAGGTTGGTCAGGGTCGTCTGATAATAAGATGTCGAAGAGAAGAGGCAATTTTTACAAGAATGAGAATAGGACACACTGGACTGAACAAAACATTACAGCTGATAATAAAACATAATTCAGGAAACTGTGGGATTTGTAATGTGCCAGAAACAGTGGAACATGTCTTTATGATGTGTTGGAAATTTAATAGAGAAAGGGTTTTAATTAAAAGGAAAATAGAGGACAGTGGGGAAAGTTTCATCTTTAGAGATATTTTGTTTAGAGATTATTTTATTTAGGCTTCCGATCATAGAGTAATAAAATATATGTTTGAATTTTTAAAGCACACCGGACTCATTGATAGAATATAGGTGTTTTTTTATAATTTTTTTTTTTTTTGGTAGCTTGCTGGCTACATTATTTCCAAAGATGTAAGCCATAGTGATGATCAGGCACAATTTATCCGGAGGATGGCGGTAGTGCGCTAAGTTAGTCCGCATCCACCGTTAAGCAGCCGAAGAAGAAGAAGTGAGATAGAGGATGTTGGCTGTAAGGCCGCACGCGGGATGGCTGAGTTGGGAGGAAAGAGGTGTGATCCGGGAGGTGCAGGAAGTGAGGTGGATGAAGGAAATGAGATTGAGGTAGACACGGGTAACGAGGGAAATTCAAACAATGAAGAATGGAGGTGAATCAAAACAAAATAAATAAATGAAAAAAAAGCAGAGAGAATCTGATGGAGAAAAGGGAGAGGAAGAACAAAGTTCTGAAATTAAAGTTATTCTGCGATTTCAATCTCCCTGTAAATCAAATCCCTTGAAGGTTAGTGACACTATTCACAAGCTGGTAGGTGAAGTACGGTTTGTTGAAACTTTACGAGATGGGAATCTACTGATTATATGTAGAGATATAGTACAGCAGAATGGATTAATTAAATGTAAATCTTTGCTTGGGAAAGAGGTTAAGCCACAAGTATGTGAAAATAGTGGGAAGGTTATGGGTGTAATATCTGGAGTGTCAACTGAGATAACTGAAGAAGAAATCAGGGTTAATATTAGAGTAGTGCGAGTAACGAGAGTTAAACGTTTACCTTTCACAAGAGTGGTGTTAAGGGGCCTAGCCTATCTGTATTGTTGACTTTAGAGGAAGACAAAATCCCTGAAAGAATCAGAATTGGGTATGTCAGCTACATAGTAAGGCCATATATCCCTCCCCCAATGAGATGCTTTAAATGCCAGCATTTTGGGCACATTGCAGCAGTCTGTAGAGTAAACTTTGTTGGGCCAAATGTCGAGGGGAACATGAATATGGGAAATGTGAGAGGGGAGTTAAAATCAAGTGTTGTAATTGTGGAGGAGAGCATAGTGCTGCCTACAAAGGATGTGATGCACATAAAAAAGCGGTTCAAAGGTAAAAGAAAAGCTTACTTATGTTGAGGCAATTAAAAAGGTAAAATCTAATGATAATAATAGTAGAATAGCACCTGTGACTCAACCCCCAGTTCAAAGCATAAATAAATGCTGCAATGTTGCCAAGGATACACTTATAGTGGAAAAAAGAAGGTTTGTAGCATTTATGGTAGAAATCATAAACTGTTCTGCTCATGCATGTAGCCTAACAGAGAGAACTAAGATAATAGCAAAAGCGGCAGAAAAATACTTGGAAATGGAAGAGATGTCAGTAGAGATCATTAATGCAACACTTATAACGGGGATATCAGATACACAATCAACATGTGGTGGTAGAGATTAATGATGTTAACCATTCTACAGTGGAATGCGAGGATTCTAATTGCAAACGGACAAGAACTAAAACAGCATATTCAGGAGCAATCAGTTAAACCTAACATTATTTGCATTCAGGAATCCTGGCTAAAACCCTCACTTGAATTTACAGCTATACAGCAGTGCGTAAGGATAGAAACCTTGCTATGGGTGACAGAGTGGTCACCTTTATTCAACATGGTATTAACTATAGAGCTATCAACAGTAGTGAAGAGCTTGAGATAATTATAATTGAGGAATGGGTCAATAAAATGTATAATTTTAAAACAAGCAGCAAATTAATTGAAGTCATGCCAAATTTGAGTGACGACACTGAGGAGTTGAATGATATGATTATTAACATAATACACGAGTCAGCAGAGGAAACAATAGGTAAAACATCTGGAGTAAAGAAGAAGAAAATGGTACCATAGAGGTCTGATGAGTGTAGAGAGGCTGTTAAAAACAGGAATAAAGCCTTTAAAAGTGTTAAATCTAATCATTCATTTTATAATTTATTGGAGTATAAAAGAGTACAGGCTAAAGCCAAAAGAATTATAAGAGAAGCTAAAAGGAAATATTGGAGAGATTTCTGTAGTAATATTGGGACAGGAATAAAAATTAATGATATATGGGGAATGATCAGAAAGATGGGTGGCATAAGAAGGAACTTTTCACTACCAGTATTAAGAGATAATGGCACTGAGGCAGTAACCAGTAGAGAAAAAGCTGAGATGCTAGCAAAATCCTTTGTAAGCATACATAGCTCACAGAACCTCTCCAGTGAAGAGCTAGCTATAAGAATAAGGATCATTGAAGAAAATAAAAATATGCTGGGGATAAAAGTGGTGGGGGAAGAGCTCACTAGATGCAGATTTCACACTGTTTGAACTAAAAAGAGCATTGATAGGTGTTAAAAATACCTCACCAGGGAGAGATGGGATATGCTATAAAATGATTAAAGAATTATCTGATGTGGCAAAAAATTTAATACTGGTTTTATATAATAAAATTTTGGGAGCGAGGAAAACTGCCTACTGGGTGGAAACACTCAATAATAGTCCCTATAGGGAAACCAGGAAAGGATAAAATGAATGTCAAAAGCTACAGACCAATACCATTAACGTCTAACCTATGTAAACTCATGGAGAGGATGATTACTAAAAGGTTAGTGTACAAATTAGAAAGCAGATTCAAGATTTTTTATTTGTCACATACACAAGTATATAGTGCATATATAACCAGCATTGAAATGTAAGGGCTGATTACCAGAGGTGGAAAGAGTACAAAAATATTCTACTCAAGTAAAAGTACCATTACATTAATGAAATTTTACTTAAGTACAAGTAAAAGTACCAGTCTAAAAATCTAATCAAGTAAAAGTAAAAAGTAGCTCATTTAAAATTTACTCAGAGTAAAAATTACTTAGTTACATTTTAACAGTGGGAGGGAGTCAAAAATGGGACAGACCAAGGGTGTCAAACTCAGTTCCTTGAGGGCCACAGTCCTGCACAGTTTAGATATAACCCTAATTAAACACACCTGATCCAGCTAATCTAATCATTTAGGTTTATTTGAAAACTACATGATATGTGTGCTGGAGCAGGGTTAGAACTAAACTCTGCAGGGCTACGGCCCTCCAGGAACTGAGTTTGACACCCCTGGGATAGGTCTATTAATCTCAAACTAGTTGTTTTTAATTAAAGGAATCAGTTATTTAGAATAATAATACATTTGGGCTGTTGCCAGGGAAATCAGTATCAACAAACTAATTTTTAATGCAGAGGAAATGCAGAAGATTAATTGGAAGTGGCATTTAGATGTATCACACTGTGTAGTGCTGGACAAGAATGCATTTAACCTGCAGTTACAAATGCATGAATAATGTTTTGATATACAAGACATAAAATGTTGAATACTCATTTGAAATAATAAGAAATTAATTATTTAAAAAAATCAAAAGATAGCCTACTTTAAATGTGAAATTAAAATGGCCAGTATGTGTCAGCAAGTCACTGTTAATAAGTGAGTCATTGCGATTGAACCGAATCATTTAAACGTTTGATTCATTCAGGAACGAAACACTGTCACGTTGCTCAGAGACGCAAAACTGTGCTTTGGTGGCTGTGTTTGGAATTATTTTCTGTTGTAGAAATAGAGCTAAAAAAGGCAATATGGTGTCTAAAACGTAAGTCTCTTAATTAACTTGTTTACTGAACTGTTATATATGTATTTATGTATGTATATATTCATGATGATTTTTGGAGGAAAAGACGGCATTCTTTGTGTGATTTTGATTTAATATATGAAATTATATAAATATTTGAATTTTCTGCCCCTATATCTTCAATTTTGTGATCATTCTAAATGCATTTTAGGAGACTGAATCACACAGTGAGAGAACGCACTATAAATGCGCGCGCACATCATTAAAACAAAAATAGCACACTCCTCACCACTGTCTTTTTGGCTAATTTGTGCAAAACCTCTTGCTAAAATGTCAAAGCTTCATTTTAACCACCAATGCAACGATGCAATTATTTAGCTTACCTCTTCTTGCGAAGGGTTGATGTCTTGTCGAGATTTTATAAGCTGCTAGTTTGGTCTTCCTAAGCAAGTACAGCTTACACTGCATAATAGAGCATACATATGGCCAGGGTTCACTTCATTTCCTTCGAGTTAAACTTCAGAATATGACGCGGTTTCGTTTTCAGCGGTGTCTGCACCACTAACGCCTGTTTTGTCCGTCTGCATCTTTCTTATGATTTTAGCGTCAGTTTGCCCTCCTGCCCATTATTTACTGCCGTAGTTTCCAGGGAGCGATTTATTTTTTTTATTTTTATTTTTTTTTACTCAGTAATTAATGTGTTTTCAAAATGTAGCGAAGTACAATACTTCAATCAAAATATACTTAAGTAAAAGTAAAATTACAAATTTAAAAAATTACTTTAAAAAGTATTAGTACACAAAAAAGCTACTCAATTACAGTAACGCGAGTAAATGTAATTCGTTACTTTCCACCTCTGCTGATTACACCATATCAGAGTGGATTCCGTAATGGAAGAACAACTATGGATCCGGTAGTCTGCCTGGAGAATGACATACGTAGCACAAGTTAACAAAGAATCTATTTTGGCTACCACATACAATAACACCACTGACCTCCAGGAGTACTCGGTCACTGCCTACATCACCAAGTGTATTGATGATGTAACAGTCACAGAGACCATCGCTGTCCAGGGGCCAACCAGAAGCTGTGGATGACAGGGGAGGTCTACAGACTCCTGAAGACACGGAACGCTGCTTTCAGAGCTGGAGGTGAGGTGGGCCTGCAGACAGCTAGGGCAAACCTATCCCACAGCATCAGAGAGGCGAAGAGACAGTAGTCCAGGAGAATAGCCCATCAATTCTGCGATGGAGCCTGTGGCAGGGAGTACAGACCATTACAGATTTTTTTTTTTTTTAGGATGGGTCACTTTCCCGTCATGCAATACAAAATAACTCTAGTTTTGTTTCCTCCAGCTGCGCTTCATTTTCCAGGCTGCTCTCTTTAGGGTGTGAGTGTGCTCATTATACAGCGGTTTCAGACGGTTTTCCTTAAGTGTAAAGGAGCAACTATTTAAAATGTTAGAAAAGAGAGTCCATAGCTTTGGTTACATCAAGTTGTCCAAAAACTCCCAGCCTGGTTCATTACTCAAAACCGCAATCATGGGTAAGACTGCCGACCTGACTGCTGTCCAGAAGGCCATCATTGACACCCTCAAGCGATAGGGTAAGACACAGAAAGAAATTTCTGAACGAACAGGCTGTTCCCAGAGTGTATCAAGGCACCTCAGTGGGAAGTCAGTGGGAAGGAAAAAGTGTGGCAAAAAATGCTGCACAACGAGAAGAGGTGACCGGACCCTGAGGAAGATTGTGGAGAAGGACCGATTCCAGACCCTGGGGGATCTGCGGAAGCAGTGGACTGAGTCTGGAGTAGAAACAGCCAGAGCCACCGTGCACAGGCGTGTGCAGGAAATGGGCTACAGAGAAGCAGCACTGGACTGTTGCTCAGTGGTCCAAAGTACTTTTTTCGGATGAAAGCAAATTTTGCATGTCATTCGGAAATCAAGGTGCCAGAGTCTGGAGGAAGACTGGGGAGAAGGAAATGCCAAAATATCTGAATTCCAGTGTCAAGTACCCACAGTCAGTGATGGTTTGGGGTGCCATGTCAGCTGCTGGTGTTGGTCCACTGTGTTTTATTAAGGGCAGGGTCAATGCAGCTAGTAATCAGGAGATTTTGGAGCACTTTATGATTCCATCTGCTGAAAAGCTTTATGGAGATGAAGATTTCATTTTTCAGCACGACCTGGCACCTGCTCACAGTGCCAAAACCACTGGTAAATGGTTTACTGACCATGGTATTACTGTGCTCAATTGGCCTGCCAACTCTCCTGACCTGAACCCCATAGAGAATCTGTGGGATATTGTGAAGAGAAAGTTGGGGGACGCAAGACCCAACACTCTGGATGAGCTTAAGGCCGCTATCGAAGCATCCTGGGCCTCCATAACACCTCAGCAGTGCCACAGGCTGATTGCCTCCATGCCACGCCGCATTGAAGCAGTCATTTCTGCAAAAGGATTCCCGACCAAGTATTGAGTGCATAACTGAACATAATTATTTGAAGGTTGACTTTTTTTTGTATTAAAAACACTTTTCTTTTATTGGTCGGATGAAATATGCTAATTTTTTGAGATAGGAATTTTGGGTTTTCATGAGCTGTATGCCAAAATCATCAGTATTAAAACAATAAAAGACCTGAAATATTTCAGTTGGTGTGCAATGAATCTAAAATATATTAAAAATTTTAATTTTTATCATTACATTAGGGAAAATAATGAACTTTATCACAATATGCTAATTTTTTGAGAAGGACCTGTATGTATGTATATTTTTATACTGGAAGGACTTGGAGTTAAGGCTTTTTCTCTTATCTTTGTTTGGTCACAGTAATGAGCATAAACTGATCTCCAAGGCAGTTCTTCAGTTCTTGCATGATACAGGACTGTACAGTATGTAAGAATTTAGTTCAAACTTTGACCTGTGGAGGGCAGTAATATGCTCAGTAGCGTCTTCTCTGCCGGAATCCTACAAGAAGAAGATGCAGAACCAACCGAGAGAACCACAGCCTTACGAGGATTGTCGAGCAAAATCAATTCAAGAATTTGAGTGAAATTCACAATGAATGGACTGAGGCTGGGGTCAAGGCATCAAGAGCCACCCAACACAGATGTGTCAAGAGATTTACTGAACCACAGACGACGTCAGAGGCGTCTTACCTGGGCTTATTACACAGGGATGCACATTAAGGGCAAGACAGTAGCCTATAGCATGTATTTTCAATGTCCGGTAGAAATCAAATAGATATATAGATGTATATAATAAGCGAGTACACCATGAATCCATTTTCCAAACCGTGTTTTTAGCCTGTCCTGAATCACTAGGGTACACCTATAATAAGTGTTTATATTCTATTTTAGATTGCTTCAGGGGTACCGCGGCGGAGTAACACAGTACCTTTGTGATTCTTCATAGACATAAACAGAGAGAAGTAGCTCCGGCTACAATGTCCTTCCGCAACACGCAAGCAGTTCTGTTTATTAACCGCTAAAGCATCAAAAGTTACCGACTGCAGCTTTAAGACATGACACCAAACAGCGGATTAATGCTACCAGAAATGGACAAGGGGATAACTTTGCGTGTTTGATTTGGAAGTTGATTTTTTTTTTTTAAAGTTTACAATCCATTTTTTCCTCTGAGGTCTTCCTTCCCCAGAAAGGAATGAGAACTAGCACAGGCGTTGTAGTGTGAAGACACCAAGTGAGTCTACAGTGCTCCTTCGATGCCTTCATTTGCCTTTAACTTTGGAAAACGGTCTTTTCCATTGTTATGGGGAAGACAAAACCTCAACTTCACTGTATAAAACTACAATGTTTTCTTTTAGTAAGGGGGTGTGTTTCCCAAACAACTGATGGTTTCTTAGTTTACTATACAAGCCAGAAGTGCCCTTGCCGGTATAACATGAGCTGAAATACACCACACTTCTCCTTGCTTCGAGCCCATTACGTTTAGGCAGAATTGGTAACAGCAATGTACCAGAAATGGTCAACTGCTAAAGAGGCCCCCCCAAAGAGAAAGAATTGGCATTAGAAGCAGCTCCAACTCTGGAAAGGGACACGGAACAAGACAAACCATTAAACTTTTATTTTGTTAGTCAACATTTGACAGAAAGCAGCTCAGTCTCCTGAGGTGGCACTAGAAGTGGCTACTCCTGTGGCGTGGTGGCACTAGAAGTGGGCTCCGTCTCCTGAGGCAGCGTGGTGGCACTAGAAGTGGGCTCGTCCTCCTGAGGCCTCGGCGTGGTGGCACTAGAAGTGGCCTCCGTCTCCCGAGGCGGCGTGGTGGCACTAGAAGTGGGCTCGTCCTCCTGAGGCCTCGGCGTGGTGGCACTAGAAGTGGGATCGTCCCCCTGAGGCGGCGCCGTGGTGTTAGCGGCCGGCTCGTCCCCCTGAGGCGGCGCCGTGGTGTTAGCGGCCGGCTCGTCCCCCTGAGGCGGCGCCGTGGTGTTAGCGGCCGGCTCGTCCCCCTGAGGCGGCGCCGTGGTGTTAGCTGCCGGCTCGTCCCCCTGAGGCGGCGCCGTGGTGTTAGCTGCCGGCTCGTCCCCCTGAGGCGGCGCCGTGGTGTTCGCTGCCGGCTCGTCCCCCTGAGGCGGCGCCGTGGTGTTACCTGCCGGCTCGTCCCCCTGAGGCAGCGCCGTGGTGTTCGCTGCCGGCTCACCCTGACTCCAGACGTTTCCTAGGGAAACGGAAACAGATGCACAAACCAAGGTACGGTGTCCATTTAACAGATTGTCTGTAGAGATAACCAAGTGATTGATTCAAATTTAAATGCAAAGTGTTAAACTAAAGTTACTTCACTCCTGGGGTGAAGTGATTTGGGGTTTCTTAATTTGAGGTCTTGTAGTAACAGCTGAATAGGGTGCTGTGATGACAAATGAACAAGAGACTTGGGAGGAGAAGTAAACATTCCTCGAGTTTTTTTTAGCTGCATTAAAAACTTCAAGGTTCAGAATGTGAACAAGACTGCATAGATGGACGTGTTTGGATGGGCAAGTAAATAAATCTTAAGTGTTACTCAAGTGAAGATAGTTTTGGAAAGAGAAAAATAAATCTGTTTATTTTGATGAATGGGTCAATAAAATGACTGGCTCTTCTAAAAATCACTGGTATTGAGAGAACACACATTGAAACAAACATAAAAAAAAACAATTCCTGAAATGAAACAATGACCAACTTATAAAAACTCACCTTGCCATAGCAACTGGTGATAAAGAAACACCAAAAGAGTAAATTTAATCACATCCATTCTTTACTACAAACTTAACCTCAAGATGACCAAACTATATATATAGTTCCATCCAAACCAGGACTTTTAAAGCCAAACAGAAAACAATTTGTGCCACCTGGACAGCTTGTTAACTCATTATTACATAATCAGTTAGCGTGCACAGCTTGAAAATCATTAAACCTGGGCAGGATTAAAGAGGTTCACTTTCTACCCAGAAGCCTTGTTCAAATACCCACACTTGCAGTCATTGCATTTGTCTACTTGACTAAAGGTGCATCTCAATAAATTAGAATATTGTGGAATAGTTCATTTATTTCAGTAATGCAACTCAAATTGTGAAACTTGTGTATTAAGAAAATTAAATGCACATAGACTGAAGTAGTTTAAGTTTTGGTTATTTTAAATTGTTATGATTTTGGCTCACATTTAACAAAAACCCACCACTTCAACATCTTAACAAATTAGAATATGGTGACATGCCAATCAACTAAAAACACCTGCAAAGGTTTCCTGAGCCTTCAAAATGGTCTCTCAGTTTGGTTCACTAGGCTACACAATCATGGGGAAGACTGCTGGGGGGTATTCCAGAAAGCAGGTTATGTGACATACCTGGGTATGTTTAAGGGTCAGTTCGTGGATAACCTCAACGTTCGGTTTCATAAACAGAGGTAACTTTCTGGGTATGTATGTAACCATAGCAACTGACTCTCTGAAGATAACCTGCTCGAGAGCAGGTTATGTTTCAGTGTAACTTTGTTTCAGAAGGTTGGTGAGCATGGCGTGCCCTTTTGACGAGGATCCTGTGGACGTAGAAGCACAAATTATACGAGGTTTTTTTCGTCGGGAGAGGGTTATAAGACCGCGTATTGATGTGTTTGCATACCCTAATGAATATTTAAATGAGCGTTATCGTTTTTCAAAAGATTCATTAGTTTATTTAACACGTCTTTTAAAACCGCATATCCAGACCGTTCTCATCCCAAGGCGTCATGTACTGACCCTTTTGACATTTCGTCAACATCCTACGCACATGGCACCCTCTAGCGTCAATATTAGAAGCAGATAAAAATGGGTCAGAAGGCGCCTCCTAGCCGTCTAACCCTAACCCTAACCTTAACCCATAATCTGTGTCTCATATTGACGCTAGAGGGTGCCATATGCGTAGGATGTTGACGAAATGTCAGAGGGTCAGTATATGACGCCTTGGGATGAGAATGCGTTAGCATATCGCAAATGTGACAAACCGCGGCTCTGCGCTTAGCACAGAAAACATTCTGTGCATAGCACTTAGGTTTTTTGCGTCTGGCCATTTTTTGTACAGTGTGGGCGATTCAGAGCATGTGGGAAAGGCAACTGTGTGTAGAGCCGTTCGTACAGTGTGTCTGGCACTTAAACAGTTGTTACCCACGTTTGTACAGTTCCCTGGCCATAAACCTCTGCTTGTTATTAAAAACGAATTCCACAGAGTGGCAGGTTTGTCCTTTGTAGTAAAATATATGACGCATATTTAATATTTAGTCATATTATTAATATCTAAACATGTATTCATTATGCACACACTTCATACTTCCATAACTTTCTGTTTCAGGGTTTCCCAATGTAATTGGGTGCATTGATGGCACTCACATTCCTATTAAAGCTCCATCAATAAATGAGGGAGACTATGTTAATAGGAAATCTATTCATAGTATCAATGTGCAGGTAACAACTTAATTTTTTCCCCTTCTTAAAATCATCAAAGTCATTACTTTTTCCACTAACTATAGGTAATATGTGAGGCAACCCAAATCATCACCAATGTCGAGGCAAAATGGCCAGGATCTGTGCATGATGCCAGAATTTTCCGCGAGTCATCATTATGCCAGACATTTCAGCAGGGTATGATTTGCTTTATACAATTTTTGTTTTTTCGTTTTTTCTATATTTGTGTTGTACACTTCAATCATTACAGGACAGTACAATGGTTACTTGCTGGGGGACAGAGGATACCCTTGTCTGTGATATCTTTGATAAAATAGAGAGAGGATTCAGGTTCTCTTTATTTGCAGATGACAGGGCTATTTGGAAAAGAGGGTGTAACGTAGAGCTTGTTATAAAACCTATACAAAGAGTGTTCGTATCTGTAGAGGAATGGGGAAATACATGGGGCTCCAAAATATCTGCTTCTAAGTCAAATTGTATGAATGGTTTAGATGATTTAACAAGTTTATACAATTCTTCCTCTCCTATAGTAGAGAATGAGTGGAACTGTTCCTCAGGGGGTCTATAGTGCACTGTCTGATGTGATACTGTAGCTGACGGCTGAATGGTTCCAATTTTATCTCTAATAGTATCGATTTTAGAAGTAAAGTAGTTCATAAAGTCATAACTGCTGTGGTGTAGGAAAATGTCAACACTTGAGGCTTTATTTTTAGTTTCAATAGTTCACGCTTACATATAATTAGCTGAGGTATGGAATGCGTATTTGGCGTGCTGTCTGGGGAAGGGCTCTGAGCTCGGGAATGGCCCGAACCTAGAGTACCCCCCCTTCCCCGTCTATTAAAAAAGTGAACTTGAAGTGAGGAGATGGGGTGGAGGAGGGATGCTGATAAACCGTCAATGGATAGAGGTAAGTCAGCGATATTTATGCTATGGGATTGATTACTTGATTATGGTCCACCTGTGTTGATTAGGCTAAAGGCCAATTTATACTTCTGCGTCGAGGGTACGCCGTAGTGTACGTCGTAGGCTACGCACGTAGGTGACGCCGTCGTGAGCATTTATACTTCTGCGTTATGTCTGCGTTGCTCTGCAGTTGCACCGCCGAAACGCTAGTTGGCGGGGGCGGGTTTTAATGTTCCACTGTGTTTAGATTCCTTGCGGGTGTTTTGAGTTTAGGCTACTACAACAAGCAATGGCGACTGAAAGAGAGCGGATCATGTTGGAGTTGGAGCTTATTGAGGTTGAAAAACAGTTAATTTTAGTGAAATTACTCAAATTAAAAGGCAGAAACGAGAGAAGGCGTCGGAGGAGATTGTACGTGCGACCCGTGAACCTGATGAGGCAGAAGGAGGGTGAATTTTCTGTGCTTGTCCGGCCACTGAGAGACATGGACAAGGAAATGCACTTCAGATATTTCCGAATGTCTGCAGGTAGATTCGACGATTTAGTTCGTCGTGTGCAGCCATTTATCGTACATCAGTGTACGCACAGTATGTCTGTAGACATTACGCAGAGACTGGCAATCACCCTTCGAGTTTTAGCTTCAGGTGGAAGCCAACAGGCTGTAGCAGCTAGCTACAAACTGTCGTCCAGCACAGTGTCTTCCATAGTCGCCGAGGTATGTAAAGCTTTGTGGAAAGCACTGCAGCCAGAGTTTCTTCCCTGCCCTTCAGTCGCCCAATGGGAAACTATTGCTGCCGATTTTTGGCGACTGTGAAACTTTCCGAACTGTGTTGGCAGCGTAGACGGAAAGCATGTCAACATAAAAGCACCCCCGCACGCAGGTAGCGACTACTACAACTACAAGGGTGCACACTCCATTGTTCTGATGGCTACCTGTGACTCCAGATATCGCTTCACCATGGTGGATGTGGGGGGATACGGACGGGAAAGTGACGGTGGTGTCTTCAAGGAGAGCCGATTTGGTTCTAGGCTTCTTGAACACAAACTGAACCTGCCCCCACCAGCCAATCTGCCTGGAACAGGAGTCAAAATCCCACATGTGATCATTGGTGATGCTGCATTTCCCCTACACAACAACCTCATGCGTCCCTTTCCAGGTATGTCACAGACAAGATTTATTTAATGTAATAGTACTTCATGTATGTGTATATATGGTGGTGAATTCAGGTTGAGTGGGACACTTTTTGCCATTGAGATAACTTGGAAAAAGTGTCCCAATCAACCTGAATTTTATATATATATATATATATATTCATTCCTGATCACAGCAACATTGACACTCAATGATTGCCTATCAATTAATACTGTTTTATTTTTCTACATAGGGATGAACCTACCAATGGATAAGCAGACCTACAATTACCGTCACTCCAGAGCCAGACGCGTGATTGAGAATGCATTTGGCATTTTGGTTGCAAGGTGGCGAATCCTTGGACGACCTCTAGAATGTCTGCCAGACAAAGCAGTTGATATTGTGAAAGCTTGTTCTGTTTTACACAACTTCCTGGCCTACACAGATGAGGTCAGCACACCTGTTAGCAGATACATCCCTGCTAATTTCACAGACACTGACACTACAGGGTCACCTCAGCTCGGGGAGTGGCGCAGAGTGGCGTCAGGGGACACAAATCTTTTGGAACCACTAGATCCACGTCACCTTTCAAGGGCCCGCTCCACCAGAGCTGCAGTTGGTGTACGGAATGACCTGACGGCCTTCTTTCAGTCACCCCACGGAATTGTGCCATGGCAGAACAACATAGTGTGTCGTGGTCAACTTGGTCAGTAAATTGTACTGGTGTAAAATATATACACCAATAAATGACATGCAACCATGTAAATAAAGACCAGTTTTAACTGTTCACGTTGTTTCTTCTTTAATTACAGTAACCTGCACAATACAATGTGCAAACTATGTATAAAATAATGTAACATGTAAAGGTGCAATGGTCTAGAATTGTTTATATTAAATATAGATGCAAAAGAGCAAACTATACACAAATAAATACTGTTATTGATCTTAATTTGCTGTAACCTGAACCATACAATATGCATACAGCAGGAAATGACATAATTGGTTTCAAACTATATATACAAATAGGTTAAAATATGTAAAAGTGCAATGTATAAAGGTGCAATGGTCTAGAATTGTAGATTAAAAATAGATGCTAAAGAGCAAACACACACAAATGGGTAAACTATACATTAATCTTTATTTGCAGTAACCTGCACAAAACAATGTGCAAACAGCAGGAACAGGCAATTTTTTGTATGCAAACTATATACACAAACGGGCATACTATGTACAAGTTAGTACAAAGTATTAAGGTGCAATGATAACACTATTAACAATAAAAATGCACGAGAAAACTGTACACAAAAGCTACAAACTATATAGTATAACCTGCACAAATAGGTGCAAACAGACAAAATTATTAAAAAACAAAATGCTAAAGTGCATACTATTTACAAAAATGTGCAAACAATAAAACCTACGTTGTTGCGTTTGTATTATCTGCAAGCCCAATATAATTACAATCTATTACATATAATATAAATACAATATAATTAAAACCCATTACACATGCTTTTTGTTTCCCAGGTATATTATTTTTGCACTAATTAATAACGTTACGGCGTGGTAGCATTGCTAGTTAAGTTAGCTAACCTAAAAACAACAGAGGTTCATAAAGGACGTGCATTATTTACCTTATCGTCAAAGTTTGACTCCGTAAGCCGGTGTTTCACATGAGATGCCAGCCAAGACAGGAATAAATAAAACGCTGGGACTTTTTTCCCTCCTGGATCCCCGCTCCTTGTGGCGAGCTTTTTACGGAGGCGAACGTACTTGTCTCGACAGTTCTTCCATCTCTTCATACAATCCGCTACATCCAAACCGACGTTGGAGGAAATCTCTCTCCACGAATTCGCTGCCATCTGGCAGTCTTTGTATTCTGCAGAAGACGAGTCATACAGATGGCTGTATTTCCGCACTTCTTCAACTAATCGCTCGGTCACTTGGTGCATTTCCATTTTCTTCACTGAACTTTCACCTGAACTTGTGAATTTAAAAATGGCGGGCGGTGCAGAAGAACACGCCGGAAATGCGTAGCCGGAAATGCGTAGCCGGAAATGCGATGCTACCAAGCCGACCAATCACAGATCTTGCGGTCCGCGTCGCCGCGACGCGTAGTCACATTTTTGAGGAGGTGCGCGTCAGGGTACGGCGAAAGGTACAACGTATGGTACACGTCAATGCGTATGCTACGCCGTACCTTCTACGCGCACCCGACGCAGAAGTATAAATTGGCCTTAAGTATCTGACGCGCTCCTCCCGAATCTTATTAATAAAATTACATTAATTTAGCCACTGTATTGAATAAATACCTGGGGTTATGTTTGTTTTCTCCTAATAGAGAAGTAATCGGATCTAGCAGTTTTTAATTCTTTTCTGTAGGATAGGTTACTTTCCCGCCAAGCAATACGAAATACCTCTAGTTTTGTTTTCCTCCAGCTGCACTCCATTTTTCGGGCTGCTCTCTTTAGGGTGCGAGTATGCTCATTATACCATGCTGTCATACTGGTTTCCTTAACCTTCCTTAAGCGTAAAGGAGCAACTGTATTTAAAATGCTAGAAAAGAGAGAGTTCATAGTTTTTGTTACATCATCAAGTTGTTCTGAGGTTTTGGATATGCTAAGGAATTTGGATACATCAGGAAGATAACTTAAAAAGCAGTCTTTTGTGGTAGAAGTGATGGTTCTTCCATACTTGTAACAAGAAGTAGAATTTACAATTTTGGCTATATGAAATTTGCACAAAACTAAATAATGATCTGAGATATCATCCCTTGGCTACATAATTTCAACACTATCAACATCAATTCCATGTGACAGTATTAAATCTAGAGTATGATTGTGACAAGGAGTAGGTCCTGAAACGTGTTGTCTAACCCCAATAGAGTTCAGAAGGTCTATAAATGCTGATCCCAATGCATCTTTTTCATTGTCAACATGGATAATAAAATCATCCATGTACATACAAACAGTACCTTTGAGATTCTTCATAGACAAACAGAGAGAAGTAGCTCCGGCTACAATGTCCTTCCGCAACACGCAAGCAGTTCTGTTTATTAACCAATAGAGCATCAAAAGTTACCGACTGCAGCTTTAAGACATGACACCAAACAGCGGATTAATGCTACCAGAAATGGACAAGGGGATAACTTTGCATGTTTGATTTGGAAGTTGATTTTTTTTTAAGTTTACAATCCATTTTTTCCTCTGAGGTCTTCCTTCACCAGAAAGGAATGAGAACTAGCACAGGAGTTGTAGTGTGAAGACACCGAGTGAGACTACAGTGCTCCTTCGATGCCTTCATTTGACTTTAACTTTGGAAAACGGTCTTTTCCATTGTTATGGAGAAGACATAACCTCAACTTCATTGTATAAAACTACAATGTTTCCTTTAGTAAGGGGGTGTGTTTCCCAAACAACTGATGGTTTCTTAGTTTACTATACAAGCCAGAAGTGCCCTTGCCGGTATAACATGAGCTGAAATACACCACACTTCTCCTCGCTTCGAGCCCATTACGTTTAGGCAGAATTGGTAACAGCAATGTACCAGAAATGGTCAACTGCTAAAGAGACAATCCCCCCCCCCCCCCAACGAGAAAGAATTGGCATTAGAAGCAGCTCCAACTCTGGAAAGGGACACTGAACAAGACAAACCATTAAACTTTTATTTTGTTAGTCAACATTTGACAGAAAGCAGCTAGACGGCACCAAAAAAAAAAAAAAAAAACCTATTCAACAAGGCCTAGGTGTTTTTAGCGGCCTCAGTCTCCTGAGGTGTCACTAGAAGTGGCCTCCGTCTCCTGAGGCGGCGTGGTGGCACTAGAAGTGGGCTCGTCCTCCTGAGGCCTCGGCGCGGTGGCACTAGAAGTGGCCTCCGTCTCCTGAGGCGGCGTGGTGGCACTAGAAGTGGGCTCGTCCTCCTGAGGCCTCGGCGCAGTGGCACTAGAAGTGGGCTCCGTCTCCTGAGGCAGCGTGGTGGCACTAGAAGTGGGATCGTCCCCCTGAGGCAATGCCGTGGTGTTAGCTGCCGGCTCGTCCCCCTGAGGCGGTGCTGTGGTGTTACCTGCCGGCTCGTCCCCCTGAGGCGACGCCGTGGTGTTAGCTGCCGGCTCGTCCCACTGAGGCGACGCCGTGGTGTTAGCTGCCGGCTCGTCCCCCTGAGGCGGCGCCGTGGTGTTCGCTGCAGGCTCGTCCCCCTGAGGCGGCGCCGTGGTGTTCGCTGCAGGCTCGTCCCCCTGAGGCGGCGCCGTGGTGTTAGCTGCCGGCTCGTCCCCCTGAGGCGGCGCCGTGGTGTTCGCTGCCGGCTCACCCTGACTCCAGACGTTTCCTAGGGAGACGGAAACAGATGCACAAACCAAGGTACGGTGTCCATTTAACAGATTGTCTGTAGAGAGAACCAAGTGATTGATTCAAATTTAAATGCAAAGTGTTAAACTAAAGTTACTTCACTCCTGGGGTGAAGTGATTTGGGGTTTCTTAATTTGAGGTCTTGTAGTAACAGCTGAATAGGGTGCTGTGATGACAAATGAACAAGAGACTTGGGAGGAGAAGTAAACATTCCTCGAGTTTTTTTTAGCTGCATTAAAAACTTCAAGGTTCAGAATGTGAACAAGACTGCATAGATGGACGTGTTTGGATGGGCAAGTAAATAAATCTTAAGTGTTACTCAAGTGAAGATAGTTTTGGAAAGAGAAAAATAAATCAGTTTATTTTGATGAATGAGTCAATAAAATGACTGGCTCTTCTAAAAATCACTGGTATTGAGAGAACACACATTGAAACAAACATCAATAAAAAAACAATTCTTGAAATGAAACAATGACCAACTTATAAAAACTCACCTTGCCATAGCAACTGGTGATAAAGAAACACCAAAAGAGTAAATTTAATCACATCCATTCTTTACTACAAACTTAACCTCAAGATGACCAAACTATACATATAGTTCCATCCAAACCAGGACTTTTAAAGCCAAACAGAAAACAATTTGTGCCACCTGGACAGCTTGTTAACTCATTATTACATAATCAGTTAGCGTGCACAGCTTGAAAATCATTAAACCTGGGCAGGATTAAAGAGGTTCACTTTCTACCCAGAAGCCTTGTTCAAATACCCACACTTGCAGTCATTGCATTTTTCTACTTGACTAAAGGTGCATCTCAATAAATTAGAATGTTGTGGAATAGTTCATTTATTTCAGTAATGCAACTCAAATTGTGAAACTTGTGTATTAAGAAAATTAAATGCACATAGACTGAAGTAGTTTAAGTCTTTGGTTATTTTAAATTGTTATGATTTTGGCTCACATTTAACAAAAACCCACCACTTCAATGACTACGTTTACATGCTGTTAAAATTCGGGTTATGGTCAGGTTAAGGTCACTATTCGGGTTTCTGAAACATTCGGGATAGCCCGTTTACATGCGTGAGCAGAGAGAGTTACTCCTGTATGCATGGAATGTGTAATCAGTCGCCAATCCCGATGTAAACGGCGACGCACGGTTAGCGTCTGGACGTACGGACAGCAAGACGCAATATGCGTCATTTCCGATTCTTCTTCCTGTATCCAAAGACAACAACAACAGCAGTAGGCGGATAATGAATAGTTTGGGGCAGATAGCGATAGTCTTTGTTTGCGCTTTGGCGCTGGTACTGATCCACCAGCAGCACTTGACACTACTGTGCCTCTATACTGCACGCAGGGTTTTTTATGCGCCGTCTCTACTCAAAAGACCAAGATTCCTTGCGAATAGAACATGCGCAGAACACACATTTTGATGGGGATATGCCGAAACGCGTTTACAAGACCAAATATTCGGGTTAGAAAAGGGGTACCCCAGGTATAATATCCCGGTTTTTAAAAACCGGGGTATGAGCATATCCGGGTTTTTGCCTGTGTTTACATGGCCGTGCGCGACCGGGTTATTGCTAATATCCCGGTTTTGAACGGGTTATTGGCTGCATGTAAACGTAGTCAATATCTCAAAAAATTAGAATATGGTTACATGCCAATCAACTAAAAATACCTGCAAAGGTTTCCTGAGCCTTCAAAATGGTCTCTCAGTTTGGTTCACTAGGCTACACAATCATGGGGAAGACTGCTGATCTGACAGTTGTCCAGAAAACAATCACTGGCACTCTTCAGAAGGAGGGTAAGGCACAAACATTCATTGCTGAAGAAGCTGGCTGTTCACAGAGTGCTGTATCCAAGCATGTTAACAGAAAGTTAAGTGGAAAGATAAAGTGTGGAAGACAAAGATGCACAACCAAACAGATTAGTATATATTTTTTTGAAAATGGAAGACAATTTATTGATGTACAGAATTGTTTTAGAAATGGAAGTTCTACAGTGGAGTCAGATGCAGTTTTAGATAAAGATATTAAAAGGCCATTTAGTCATAAGGAAGTAGTAGTGAGTGTATTTCTGGATATTGAGAAAGCTTATTATTCTTTGTGGAAGGAGAGTTTGATTAAAATTTTAACATGGGAGTTAGGGGACAAATGTTTAATTGGATAAGATAATTTTTAATGAAAAGAACAATTCAAGTAAAAGTTGGTAGTGTTAGTTTAATAACTGTGGACATGGAGAATGGAACCCCACATGGAAGTGTAATAAGTCCAGTTTTATTTAATATAATGATAAATGATATCTTTGATAAAATAGAGAGAGGATTCAGGTTCTCTTTATTTGCAGATGACAGGGCTATTTGGAAAAGAGCGTGTAATGTAGAGCTTGTTTTAAAACCTATACAAAGAGTGTTCGTATCTGTAGAGGAATGGGGAAATTAGATTAGATTGGATTAGATTCAACTTTATTGTCATTATGCAGAGTACAAGTACAGAGCTAATGAAATACAGTTAGCATCTAACCAGAAGTGCAAGAATATAGTGTTTTATATACATAAAAGTGCAGAGTAAGTGAAGCTATGATATACAGAATGTACAGTGGAGTTGCTATATACAGTATTGAGCAGAGTATGTACAGAATATAAATAGGAATGCAAATGTAGGGATTGTATGTACATTATGAACAGCAGCATTGTGAGAACAGTGATAATAAATACAGTTGGATGAGTGTGTAAAAGTATTGTTAAACAATGTATTACAGTATATACAGAATAACAGTAGTGCAATTATGTTTTTATAGAAATAGTTTACTGTACTTTGTACAGTAACAGCTTTAGACAGTTTACAGTAATGGCTAGAACAGTGTGCAGTTTGTGCAAAATATGATTAGTGCAAATGCATGTGTGTAAAGTACTGTGACCACTGCAGTAAAAGACCAGGTGCAGGTTAGATTGGTGGGTTGGCGTTCAGAAGTGTCACAGCCTCAGGAAAGAAGCTCTTCTTGAGTCTACTAGTGCGAGAGCGTAGGCTCCTGTAACGCCTGCCGGATGGAAGGAGGGTGAAGAGTCCATGGTTAGGGTGAGAGGCATCCTTAATGATGTTCCTTGCCCTGCCCAGACAGCGCTTCTGATAAATGTTCTCGATGGAAGTTAACTGGGTGCCGGTGATCCGTTGAGCAGTTTTCACCACCCGCTGGAGTGCTTTGCGGTCAGATGCAGAGCAATTGCTGTACCATACTGAGATGCAGTTCGTGAGTATGCTCTCAATGGTACAGCGGTAGAATTCAGCAAGGATCCTGGAACTCAGGTGAACTTTCTTAAGGCTCCGTAAGAAGTAAAGGCGCTGCTGTGCCTTTTTGACCAGTGTGGAGGTGTTATGGGACCAGGTGAGGTCATCAGAGATGTGGATGCCAAGGAACTTGAAACTCGACACACGCTCCACTACAGCTCTGTTGATGTAGATGGGTGTGTGTGCATGACTCCTAGTCCGCCTGAAGTCCACAATCATCTCCTTAGTCTTCTGGGTGTTTAGTTCCAGGTTGTTGGTGGCGCACCACACAGCCAGGTGCTGGACCTCATCCCTGTAGGCTGACTCATCGTCATCCTTGATCAGACCGATCACCGTGGTGTCATCTGCAAATTTTATTATGGTGTTGGAGCCATAAACAGGAAAGCAGTCATGGGTGAATAGGGAGTACAGGAGAGGGCTTAGTACACAGCCCTGTGGCACGCCGGTGTTCAGGGTGATGATGGAGGATGAGAGGTTATCTAACTTAACAGCCTAAGGTCTGTTCGTCAGAAAGTCTAGAATCCAGTTGCAGATGGGTGTGCTGAATCCAAGCTGGCTGAGCTTGGAGATCAGCTTGGAGGGGATTACTATATTAAATGCAGAACTGAAGTCTATGAACAACATTCTCACGTGTGTTTTGACTGTCCAGGTGGGTGAGGGCAGAGTGAAGTGCCGTTGAGATGGCGTCCTCAGTTGACCTATTGTGGCGATAGGCAAATTGGAATGGGTCTAGTGAAGCAGGGAGACAGGATTTTAAGTGGGATGCAACCAGTTTCTCAAAGCACTTGGCAATGATGGGGGTGAGTGCAACAGGACGGAAGTCGTTAGGGACCGAGGCAGTGGAGTGTTTCGGTACTGGAACGATGGTGGAGGTTTTGAAGATAGTGGGGACAGTTGTTTGGGCCAGGGACAGATTGAAAATGTCCGTGAAGACCTCAACAACTGCTCCGCACAGGCTTTAAGCACACGACCAGGTATTCCGTCAGGGCCAGCTGCTTTCCATGCATTCACCTTACACAGAGTGGAGTAAACATCTGAGGTGGAGAGTGTGAGAGGCAGTTCACTGGGTTGATGCTCAGCTTTGAGTGAGATCTCCTTATTATTTTGATCAAAACGAGCATAGAAGTGATTGAGCTCGTCTGGGAGGGAGGCAGAGCTGGAGGGGGGCACAGAGTTAGGTGGTTTGTAGTCTGTTATAGTTTGTATGCCTTGCCACATACGCCGGGGGTCTGAAGATTTAAAGTGTTCTTCAATCCTCTGTTTGTGTGTGAGTTTGGCCTGGCAGATACCCTTCCTCAGGTTGGCTCTGGCTGAGCTGTAAGCCTCTCGGTCTCCAGACCTGAAGGCTGCATCTCTTGTTTTGAGCAGGAGGCGAACCTCTCTGTTCATCCAGGGCTTCTGATTGGGGAACATTTTTATTTTTTTGTGTGTGGTCACTCTGCCCACACATCTGTTGATGTGCTCCAAGACAGAGTTGGTGTAAGTGTCAATGTTGATCTGAGAGTTTGTGGTGGCCGGGGCAGCAAACTGACTCCAGTCTGTGTGCTGGAATTGATGTTGGAGAGTGGAGTCAGCACCTTCCAGCCAGATTTTAACAGTCCTTATTGTAGGTTTCACACGTTTGATGACCGGGGTATACTTGGGGAGCAGGAACAAAGAGAGGGGATCAGACTGACCCAGGTGGGGGAGGGGTGTGACTTTATAGGCATCAGTCACATTAGTATAAACGTGATCCAATGTTTTATGTCCCCTTGTAGTGCAGGAGACATTCTGATGAAATTTAGGGAGAACAGATCTTAAAGTGCAGTGGTTGAAGTCCCCAGCAACAATAAAGGCTCCATCCGGGTGCAGGGTTTGTAATTTGCTAATAGCAGCACAAAGTTCTTTCATAGCCATGTTAGCATTAGCGTCCGGAGGTACATAAACTGCAGCAGCAACAATGCAAGTAACTCACGTGGTAGATAGAATGGTCTGCACTTGATAATCAGGAACTCCAGATCAGCAGAGCAGTAGGTATCAACAATGACAGAGTCTTTACACCATGATTTGTTTACATAAATGCATACTCCACCACCTTTGTTTTTACCAGAGGTTGCTGCTACTCTGTCAGCCCTGAAGAAAGAGCGCCCATCCATATGCACCACGCTGTTTGCGACATCGTTGCAGAGCCATGTTTCAGTAAAAAACATAACATTGCAGTCCATAAGCCATTTCTGTGTGAGGGTCCAGATCTTTAGTTCGTCCATCTTGTTCATCAGAGACCGTACATTGGCAAGGAAGATGCTGGGCAGAGCTGGTCGATGTGGGTTTAGCCTTAGCTTAGCACGCAGCCCTCCACGCTTTCCCCGTCTTTGTTTACGGTCTCGACGCCGACGCCGAGCACTTCCGGTCGGTACGAGTGATCCGCTTGTCCGCGGTGATCTCAGTAGCTCCGGCGGGAGTTCGCTGAAGTCGAAAGGACGATCTAAAACTATGTTGGAACACCGTTTGTTGATGTCCAAAAGTGACTGTTTACTATAGCTGTACTTCGCACAACTGAATCGCGCGAACACGAATGAAATAACCAGGTAAATTAACACTATTTTCCGAAATCTGGTAAGACGCTGAGCCTTGTGATGTGTTCGCGCCGCCATCTTGGCCATACATGGGGCTTCAAAATATCTGCTTCTAAGTCAAAATGTATGAATTTTGGTTTTAAAAGAAAGTTACCTAATATAGGGTTATATATATATATATATATATATATATATATATATATATATATATATATATATGTATATATATATATATATATATATATATATATATATATATATATATATGAGTCTCCATTGGAGAAGGTAAATGTTTTAAACTTTTTTTGGGTATTTGGTTTGAAGAGTGTATTACTTGGGCCATGCATCTAGGTAAAAGCAGAGCAGAGTGAGCAGAGAGAGTTACCAATCCCAATGTAAACAGCGACGCACGGTTAGCGTCTGGACGTACGGACAACAAGACGCAATGTGCGTCATTTCCGATTCTTCTTCCTGTATCCAAAGACAACAACAACAACAGCAGCAGCAGGCTGATAATGAATAGTTTGGGGCAGATAGCGATAGTCTTTGTTTGCGCTTTGGCGCTGGTACGGATCCACCAGCAGCACTTGACACTACTGTGCCTCTATACTGCCCGCGGGGTTTTTTATGCGCCGTCTCTACTCAAAAGACCAAGATTCCTTGCGAATAGAACATGCGCAGAACACACATTTTGATGGGGATATGCCGAAACGCGTTTACAAGACCAAATATTCGGGTTAGAAAAGGGGTACCCCAGGTATAATATCCCGGTTTTTAAAAACCGGGATATGAGCATATCCGGGTTTTTGCCGGTGTTTACATGGCCGTGCGCGACCGGGTTATTGTTAATATCCCGGTTTTGAACGGGTTATTGGCTGCATGTAAACGCAGTCACATGTTGCAAATTTTTCAGGCCATGATCAGATCTGCTTTTGATTATGGGTGCTTTATGTATGGATCTGCTTCCAAAACTGTTCTGGATAGGTTGGATGTGGTGCAGGCAAGAGCTTTGAGGATTAATAAATACCTGGGGTTATGTTTGTTTTCTCCTAATAGAGAAGTAATCGGATCTAGCAGTTTTTAATTCTTTTCTGTAGGATAGGTTACTTTCCCGCCAAGCAATACGAAATACCTCTAGTTTTGTTTTCCTCCAGCTGCACTCCATTTTTCGGGCTGCTCTCTTTATGGTGCGAGTATGCTCATTATACCATGCTGTCATACTGGTTTCCTTAACCTTCCTTAAGCGTAAAGGAGCAACTGTATTTAAAATGCTAGAAAAGAGAGAGTGCATAGTTTCTGTTACATCATCAAGCTGTTCTGAGGTTTTGGATATGCTAAGGAATTTGGATACATCAGGAAGATAACTTAAAAAGCAGTCTTTTGTGGTAGAAGTGATGGTTCTTCCATACTTGTAACAAGAAGTAGAATTTACAATTTTGGCTATATGAAGTTTGCACAAAACTAAATAATGATCTGAGATATCATCCCTTGGCTACATAATTTCAACACTATCAACATCAATTCCATGTGACAGTATTAAATCTAGAGTATGATTTTGACAAGGAGTAGGTCCTGAAACGTGTTGTCTAACCCCAATAGAGTTCAGAATGTCTATAAATGCTGATCCCAATGCATCTTTTTCATTGTCAACATGGATATTAAAATCACCAACTATTAAAACTTTATCTGCAGCCAGAACTAACTCGGATGTAAAATTACCAAACTCTTTAACTTCAATGTGCCAAATAAAGACTTGGTACACAGACAAGAATGACACTGTGCAATCTCACTGGGCCCATGCCTTAACAAGTGGTCTATTCTGATAGTTAAAGCTGCAGTCGGTAACTTTTGACACTCTAGCGGTTAATAAACAGAACTGCTTACGTGTTGCGGAAGGACATTGTAGCCGGAGCTACTTCTCTCTGTTTAGGTCTATGAAGAATCACAAAGGTACTGGGTTACTCCACCGCGGTACCCCTGAAGCAATCTAAAATAGTCTGAATATAAACACTTATTATAGGTGTACCCTAGTGATTCAGGACAGGCTAAAAACACGGTTTGGAAAATGGATTCATGGTGTACTCGCTTATATACATTTTGTATACTTTGAACACAAAAAAAAAGTTACGGACCGTAGCTCTGATTGGTTGTTTCTTACGGCTCCCGGTAAAATGTATATAAGGGAGTACACCATGAATCCATTTTCCAAACCGTGTTTTTAGCCTGTCCTGAATCACTAGGGTACACCTATAATAAGTGTTTATATTCGGACTATTTTAGGTTGCTTCAGGGATACCGCGGCGGAGTAACACAGTACCTTTGTGATTCTTCATAGACAGAGAGAAGTAGCTCCGGCTACAATGTCCTTCCGCAACACGCAAGCAGTTCTGTTTATTAACCAATAGAGCATCAAAAGTTACCGACTGCAGCTTTAAGACATGACACCAAACAGCGGATTAATGCTACCAGAAATGGACAAGGGGATAACTTTGCATGTTTGATTTGGAAGTTGATTTTTTTTTTTAAGTTTACAATCCATTTTTTCCTCTGAGGTCTTCCTTCACCAGAAAGGAATGAGAACTAGCACAGGAGTTGTAGTGTGAAGACACCGAGTGAGACTACAGTGCTCCTTCGATGCCTTCATTTGACTTTAACTTTGGAAAACGGTCTTTTCCATTGTTATGGAGAAGACATAACCTCAACTTCATTGTATAAAACTACAATGTTTCCTTTAGTAAGGGGGTGTGTTTCCCAAACAACTGATGGTTTCTTAGTTTACTATACAAGCCAGAAGTGCCCTTGCCGGTATAACATGAGCTGAAATACACCACACTTCTCCTCGCTTCGAGCCCATTACGTTTAGGCAGAATTGGTAACAGCAATGTACCAGAAATGGTCAACTGCTAAAGAGACAATCCCCCCCCCCCCCCCAACGAGAAAGAATTGGCATTAGAAGCAGCTCCAACTCTGGAAAGGGACACTGAACAAGACAAACCATTAAACTTTTATTTTGTTAGTCAACATTTGACAGAAAGCAGCTAGACGGCACCAAAAAAAAAAAAAACCTATTCAACAAGGCCTAGGTGTTTTTAGCGGCCTCAGTCTCCTGAGGTGTCACTAGAAGTGGCCTCCGTCTCCTGAGGCCTCGGCGCGGTGGCACTAGAAGTGGCCTCCGTCTCCTGAGGCGGCGTGGTGGCACTAGAAGTGGGCTCGTCCTCCTGAGGCCTCGGCGCGGTGGCACTTGAAGTGGGCTCCGTCTCCTGAGGCAGCGTGGTGGCACTAGAAGTGGGATCGTCCCCCTGAGGCAATGCCGTGGTGTTAGCTGCCGGCTCGTCCCCCTGAGGCGGTGCCGTGGTGTTAGCTGCCGGCTCGTCCCCCTGAGGCGACGCCGTGGTGTTAGCTGCCGGCTCGTCCCACTGAGGCGGCGCCGTGGTGTTAGCTGCCGGCTCGTCCCCCTGAGGCGGCGCCGTGGTGTTAGCTGCCGGCTCGTCCCCCTGAGGCGGCGCCGTGGTGTTCGCTGCCGGCTCGTCCCCCTGAGGTGGCGCCGTGGTGCTCGCTGCCGGCTCGTCCCCCTGAGGTGGCGCCGTGGTGTTCGCTGCCGGCTCGTCCCACTGAGGCGGCGCCGTGGTGTTAGCTGCCGGCTCGTCCCCCTGAGGCAGCGCCGTGGTGTTCGCTGCCGGCTCACCCTGACTCCAGACGTTTCCTGGGGAAATGGAAACAGATGCACAAACCAAGGTACGGTGTCCATTTAACAGATTGTCTGTAGAGAGAACCAAGTGATTGATTCAAATTTAAATGCAAAGTGTTAAACTAAAGTTACTTCACTCCTGGGGTGAAGTGATTTGGGGTTTCTTAATTTGAGGTCTTGTAGTAACAGCTGAATAGGGTGCTGTGATGACAAATGAACAAGAGACTTGGGAGGAGAAGTAAACATTCCTCGAGTTTTTTTTAGCTGCATTAAAAACTTCAAGGTTCAGAATGTGAACAAGACTGCATAGATGGACGTGTTTGGATGGGCAAGTAAATAAATCTGAAGTGTTACTCAAGTGAAGATAGTTTTGGAAAGAGAAAAATAAATCCGTTTATTTTGATGAATGAGTCAATAAAATGACTGGCTCTTCTAAAAATCACTGGTATTGAGAGAACACACATTGAAACAAACATCAATAAAAAAACAATTCTTGAAATGAAACAATGACCAACTTATAAAAACTCACCTTGCCATAGCAACTGGTGATAAAGAAACACCAAAAGAGTAAATTTAATCACATCCATTCTTTACTACAAACTTAACCTCAAGATGACCAAACTATACATATAGTTCCATCCAAACCAGGACTTTTAAAGCCAAACAGAAAACAATTTGTGCCACCTGGACAGCTTGTTAACTCATTATTACATAATCAGTTAGCGTGCACAGCTTGAAAATCATTAAACCTGGGCAGGATTAAAGAGGTTCACTTTCTACCCAGAAGCCTTGTTCAAATACCCACACTTGCAGTCATTGCATTTGTCTACTTGACTAAAGGTGCATCTCAATAAATTAGAATGTTGTGGAATAGTTCATTTATTTCAGTAATGCAACTCAAATTGTGAAACTTGTGTATTAAGAAAATTAAATGCACATAGACTGAAGTAGTTTAAGTCTTTGGTTATTTTAAATTGTTATGATTTTGGCTCACATTTAACAAAAACCCACCACTTCAATGACTACGTTTACATGCTGTTAAAATTCGGGTTATGGTCGGGTTAAGGTCACTATTCGGGTTTCTGAAACATTCGGGATAGCCCGTTTACATGCGTGAGCAGAGAGAGTTACTCCTGTATGCATGGAATGTGTAATCAGTCGCCAATCCCGATGTAAACGGCGACGCACGGTTAGCGTCTGGACGTATGGACAGCAAGACGCAATACGTCATTTCCGATTCTTCTTCCTGTATCCAAAGACAACAACAACAGCAGCAGCAGGCGGATAATGAATAGTTTGGGGCAGATAGCGATAGTCTTTGTTTGCGCTTTGGCGCTGGTACTGATCCACCAGCAGCACTTGACACTACTGTGCCTCTATACTGCACGCAGGGTTTTTTTATGCGCCGTCTCTACTCAAAAGACCAAGATTCCTTGCGAATAGAACATGCGCAGAACACACATTTTGATGGGGATATGCCGAAACGCGTTTACAAGACCAAATATTCGGGTTATTGCTAATATCCCGGTTTTGAACGGGTTATTGGCTGCATGTAAACGTAGTCAATATCTCAACAAATTAGAATATGGTGACATGCCAATCAACTAAAAATACCTGCAAAGGTTTCCTGAGCCTTCAAAATGGTCTCTCAGTTTGGTTCACTAGGCTACACAATCATGGGGAAGACTGCTGATCTGACAGTTGTCCAGAAAACAATCACTGGCACTCTTCAGAAGGAGGGTAAGGCACAAACATTCATTGCTGAAGAAGCTGGCTGCTCACAGAGTGCTGTATCCAAGCATGTTAACAGAAAGTTAAGTGGAAAGATAAAGTGTGGAAGACAAAGATGCACAACCAAACAGATTAGTATATATTTTTTTGAAAATGGAAGACAATTTATTGATGTACAGAATTGTTTTAGAAATGGAAGTTCTACAGTGGAGTCAGATGCAGTTTTAGATAAAGATATTAAAAGGCCATTTAGTCATAAGGAAGTAGTAGTGAGTGTATTTCTGGATATTGAGAAAGCTTATTATTCTTTGTGGAAGGAGAGTTTGATTAAAATTTTAACAGGGGAGTTAGGGGACAAATGTTTAATTGGATAAGATAATTTTTAATGAAAAGAACAATTCAAGTAAAAGTTGGTAGTGTTAGTTTAAAAACTGTGGACATGGAGAATGGAACCCCACATGGAAGTGTAATAAGTCCAGTTTTATTTAATATAATGATAAATGATATCTTTGATAAAATAGAGAGAGGATTCAGGTTCTCTTTATTTGCAGATGACAGGGCTATTTGGAAAAGAGGGTGTAATGTAGAGCTTGTTTTAAAACCTATACAAAGAGTGTTCGTATCTGTAAAGGAATGGGGAAATTAGATTAGATTGGATTAGATTCAACTTGGTCCATGGTTAGGGTGAGAGGCATCCTTAATGATGTTCCTTGCCCTGCCCAGACATCGCTTCTGATAAATGTTCTCGATGGAAGTTAACTGGGTGCCGGTGATCCGTTGAGCAGTTTTCACCACCCGCTGGAGTGCTTTGCGGTCAGATGCAGAGCAATTGCTGTACCATACTGAGATGCAGTTCGTGAGTATGCTCTCAATGTTACAGCGGTAGAATTCAGCAAGGATCCTGGAACTCAGGTGAACTTTCTTAAGGCTCCGTAAGAAGTAAAGGCGCTGCTGTGCCTTTTTGACCAGTGTGGAGGTGTTATGGGACCAGGTGAGGTCATCAGAGATGTGGATGCCAAGGAACTTGAAACTCGACACACGCTCCACTACAGCTCTGTTGATGTAGATGGGTGTGTGTGCATGACTCCTAGTCCGCCTGAAGTCCACAATCATCTCCTTAGTCTTCTGGGTGTTTAGTTCCAGGTTGTTGGTGGCGCACCACACAGCCAGGTGCTGGACCTCATCCCTGTAGGCTGACTCATCGTCATCCTTGATCAGACCGATCACCGTGGTGTCATCTGCAAATTTTATTATGGTGTTGGAGCCATAAACAGGAAAGCAGTCATGGGTGAATAGGGAGTACAGGAGAGGGCTTAGTACACAGCCCTGTGGCACGCCGGTGTTCAGGGTGATGATGGAGGATGAGAGGTTATCTAACTTAACAGCCTGAGGTCTGTTCGTCAGAAAGTCTAGAATCCAGTTGCAGATGGGTGTGCTGAATCCAAGCTGGCTGAGCTTGGAGATCAGCTTGGAGGGGATTACTATTTTAAATGCAGAACTGAAGTCTATGAACAACATTCTCACGTGTGTTTTGACTGTCCAGGTGGGTGAGGGCAGAGTGAAGTGCCGTTGAGATGGCGTCCTCAGTTGACCTATTGTGGCGATAGGCAAATTGGAATGGGTCTAGTGAAGCAGGGAGACAGGATTTTAAGTGGGATGCAACCAGTTTCTCAAAGCACTTGGCAATGATGGGGGTGAGTGCAACAGGACGGAAGTCGTTAGGGACCGAGGCAGTGGAGTGTTTCGGTACTGGAACGATGGTGGAGGTTTTGAAGATAGTGGGGACAGTTGTTTGGGCCAGGGACAGATTGAAAATGTCCGTGAAGACCTCAGCCAGCTGCTAAGCACAGGCTTTAAGCACACGACCAGGTATTCCGTCAGGGCCAGCTGCTTTCCATGCATTCACCTTACACAGAGTGGAGTAAACATCTGAGGTGGAGAATGTGAGAGGCAGTTCACTGGGTTGATGCTCAGCTTTGAGTGAGATCTCCTTATTATTTTGATCAAAACGAGCATAGAAGTGATTGAGCTCGTCTGGGAGGGAGGCAGAGCTGGAGGGGGGCACAGAGTTAGGTAGTTTGTAGTCTGTGATAGTTTGTATGCCTTGCCACATACGCCGGGGGTCTGAAGATTTAAAGTGTTCTTCAATCCTCTGTTTGTGTGTGAGTTTGGCCTGGCAGATACCCTTCCTCAGGTTGGCTCTGGCTGAGCTGTAAGCCTCTCGGTCTCCAGACCTGAAGGCTGCATCTCTTGTTTTGAGCAGGAGGCGAACCTCTCTGTTCATCCAGGGCTTCTGATTGGGGAACATTTTTATTTTTTTGTGTGTGGTCACTCTGCCCACACATCTGTTGATGTGCTCCAAGACAGAGTTGGTGTAAGTGTCAATGTTGATCTGAGAGTTTGTGGTGGCCGGGGCAGCAAACTGACTCCAGTCTGTGTGCTGGAATTGATGTTGGAGAGTGGAGTCAGCACCTTCCAGCCAGATTTTAACAGTCCTTATTGTAGGTTTCACACGTTTGATGACCGGGGTATACTTGGGGAGCAGGAACAAAGAGAGGTGATCAGACTGACCCAGGTGGGGGAGGGGTGTGACTTTATAGGCATCAGTCACATTAGTATAAACGTGATCCAATGTTTTATGTCCCCTTGTAGTGCAGGAGACATTCTGATGAAATTTAGGGAGAACAGATCTTAAAGTGCAGTGGTTGAAGTCCCCAGCAACAATAAAGGCTCCATCCGGGTGCAGGGTTTGTAATTTGCTAATAGCAGCACAAAGTTCTTTCATAGCCATGTTAGCATTAGCGTCCGGAGGTACATAAACTGCAGCAGCAACAATGCAAGTAACTCACGTGGTAGATAGAATGGCCTGCACTTGAAAATCAGGAACTCCAGATCAGCAGAGCAGTAGGTATCAACAATGACAGAGTCTTTACACCATGATTTGTTTACATAAATGCATACTCCACCACCTTTGTTTTTACCAGAGGTTGCTGCTACTCTGTCAGCCCTGAAGAAAGAGCGCCCATCCATATGCACCACGCTGTTTGCGACATCTTTGCAGAGCCATGTTTCAGTAAAAAACATAACATTGCAGTCCATAAGCCATTTCTGTGTGAGGGTCCAGATCTTTAGTTCGTCCATCTTGTTCATCAGAGACCGTACATTGGCAAGGAAGATGCTGGGCAGAGCTGGTCGATGTGGGTTTAGCCTTAGCTTAGCACGCAGCCCTCCACGCTTTCCCCGTCTTTGTTTACGGTCTCGACGCCGACGCCGAGCACTTCCGGTCGGTACGAGTGATCCGCTTGTCCGCGGTGATCTCAGTAGCTCCGGCGGGAGTTCGCTGAAGTCGAAAGGACGATCTAAAACTATGTTGGAACACCGTTTGTTGATGTCCAAAAGTGACTGTTTACTATAGCTGTACTTCGCACAACTGAATCGCGCGAACACGAATGAAATAACCAGGTAAATTAACACTATTTTCCGAAATCTGGTAAGACGCTGAGCCTTGTGATGTGTTCGCTCCGCCATCTTGGCCATACATGGGGCTTCAAAATATCTGCTTCTAAGTCAAAATGTATGAATTTTGGTTTTAAAAGAAAGTTACCTAATATAGGGTTATATATATATATATATATATATATATATATATATATAAGTCTCCATTGGAGAAGGTAAATGTTTGAAACTTTTTTTGGGTATTTGGTTTGAAGAGTGTATTACTTGGGCCATGCATCTAGGTAAAAGCAGAGCAAAGTGAGCAGAGAGAGTTACCAATCCCGATGTAAACGGCGACGCACGGTTAGCGTCTGGACGTACGGACAACAAGACGCAATATGCGTCATTTCCGATTCTTCTTCCTGTATCCAAAGACAACAACAACAACAGCAGCAGCAGGCTGATAATGAATAGTTTGGGGCAGATAGCGATAGTCTTTGTTTGCGCTTTGGCGCTGGTACGGATCCACGCATGTTTGATTTGGAAGTTGATTTTTTTTTTTTAAGTTTACAATCCATTTTTTCCTCCGAGGTCTTCCTTCACCAGAAAGGAATGAGAACTAGCACAGGAGTTGTAGTGTGAAGACACCGAGTGAGACTACAGTGCTCCTTCGATGCCTTCATTTGACTTTAACTTTGGAAAACGGTCTTTTCCATTGTTATGGAGAAGACATAACCTCAACTTCATTGTATAAAACTACAATGTTTCCTTTAGTAAGGGGGTGTGTTTCCCAAACAACTGATGGTTTCTTAGTTTACTATACAAGCCAGAAGTGCCCTTGCCGGTATAACATGAGCTGAAATACACCACACTTCTCCTCGCTTCGAGCCCATTACGTTTAGGCAGAATTGGTAACAGCAATGTACCAGAAATGGTCAACTGCTAAAGAGACAATCCCCCCCCCCCCAACGAGAAAGAATTGGCATTAGAAGCAGCTCCAACTCTGGAAAGGGACACTGAACAAGACAAACCATTAAACTTTTATTTTGTTAGTCAACATTTGACAGAAAGCAGCTAGACGGCACCAAAAAAAAAAAAAAACCTATTCAACAAGGCCTAGGTGTTTTTAGCGGCCTCAGTCTCCTGAGGTGTCACTAGAAGTGGCCTCCGTCTCCTGAGGCGGCGTGGTGGCACTAGAAGTGGGCTCGTCCTCCTGAGGCCTCGGCGCGGTGGCACTAGAAGTGGGCTCCGTCTCCTGAGGCAGCGTGGTGGCACTAGAAGTGGGATCGTCCCCCTGAGGCAATGCCGTGGTATTACCTGCCGGCTCGTCCCCCTGAGGCGACGCCGTGGTGTTAGCTGCCGGCTCGTCCCACTGAGGCGACGCCGTGATGTTAGCTGCCGGCTCGTCCCACTGAGGCGGCGCCGTGGTGTTAGCTGCCGGCTCGTCCCCCTGAGGCAATGCCGTGGTGTTAGCTGCCGGCTCGTCCCCCTGAGGCGGTGCCGTGGTGTTACCTGCCGGCTCGTCCCCCTGAGGCGACGCCGTGGTGTTAGCTGCTGGCTCGTCCCCCTGAGGCGACGCCGTGGTGTTAGCTGCCGGCTCGTCCCCCTGAGGCGGCGCCGTGGTGTTCGCTGCCGGCTCGTCCCCCTGAGGCGGCGCCGTGGTGTTCGCTGCCGGCTCGTCCCCCTGAGGTGGCGCCGTGGTGTTCGCTGCAGGCTCGTCCCCCTGAGGCGGCGCCGTGGTGTTAGCTGCCGGCTCGTCCCCCTGAGGCAGCGCCGTGGTGTTCGCTGCCGGCTCACCCTGACTCCAGACGTTTCCTAGGGAAACAGATGCACAAACCAAGGTACGGTGTCCATTTAACAGATTGTCTGTAGAGAGAACCAAGTGATTGATTCAAATTTAAATGCAAAGTGTTAAACTAAAGTTACTTCACTCCTGGGGTGAAGTGATTTGGGGTTTCTTAATTTGAGGTCTTGTAGTAACAGCTGAATAGGGTGCTGTGATGACAAATGAACAAGAGACTTGGGAGGAGAAGTAAACATTCCTCGAGTTTTTTTTAGCTGCATTAAAAACTTCAAGGTTCAGAATGTGAACAAGACTGCATAGATGGACGTGTTTGGATGGGCAAGTAAATAAATCTGAAGTGTTACTCAAGTGAAGATAGTTTTGGAAAGAGAAAAATAAATCAGTTTATTTTGATGAATGAGTCAATAAAATGACTGGCTCTTCTAAAAATCACTGGTATTGAGAGAACACACATTGAAACAAACATCAATAAAAAAACAATTCTTGAAATGAAACAATGACCAACTTATAAAAACTCACCTTGCCATAGCAACTGGTGATAAAGAAACACCAAAAGAGTAAATTTAATCACATCCATTCTTTACTACAAACTTAACCTCAAGATGACCAAACTATACATATAGTTCCATCCAAACCAGGACTTTTAAAGCCAAACAGAAAACAATTTGTGCCACCTGGACAGCTTGTTAACTCATTATTACATAATCAGTTAGCGTGCACAGCTTGAAAATCATTAAACCTGGGCAGGATTAAAGAGGTTCACTTCCTACCCAGAAGCCTTGTTCAAATACCCACACTTGCAGTCATTGCATTTGTCTACTTGACTAAAGGTGCATCTCAATAAATTAGAATGTTGTGGAATAGTTTATTTATTTCAGTAATGCAACTCAAATTGTGAAACTTGTGTATTAAGAAAATTAAATGCACATAGACTGAAGTAGTTTAAGTCTTTGGTTATTTTAAATTGTTATGATTTTGGCTCACATTTAACAAAAACCCACCACTTCAATGACTACGTTTACATGCTGTTAAAATTCGGGTTATGGTCGGGTTAAGGTCACTATTCGGGTTTCTGAAACATTCGGGATAGCCCGTTTACATGCGTGAGCAGAGAGAGTTACTCCTGTATGCATGGAATGTGTAATCAGTCGCCAATCCCGATGTAAACGGCGACGCACGGTTAGCGTCTGGACGTATGGACAGCAAGACGCAATATGCGTCATTTCCGATTCTTCTTTCTGTATCCAAAGACAACAACAACAGCAGCAGCAGGCGGATAATGAATAGTTTGGGGCAGATAGCGATAGTCTTTGTTTGCGCTTTGGCGCTGGTACTGATCCACCAGCAGCACTTGACACTACTGTGCCTCTATACTGCACGCAGGGTTTTTTTATGCGCCGTCTCTACTCAAAAGACCAAGATTCCTTGCGAATAGAACATGCGCAGAACACACATTTTGATGGGGATATGGCGAAACGCGTTTACAAGACCAAATATTCGGGTTATTGCTAATATCCCGGTTTTGAACGGGTTATTGGCTGCATGTAAACGTAGTCAATATCTCAACAAATTAGAATATGGTGACATGCCAATCAACTAAAAATACCTGCAAAGGTTTCCTGAGCCTTCAAAATGGTCTCTCAGTTTGGTTCACTAGGCTACACAATCATGGGGAAGACTGCTGATCTGACAGTTGTCCAGAAAACAATCACTGGCACTCTTCAGAAGGAGGGTAAGGCACAAACATTCATTGCTGAAGAAGCTGACTGCTCACAGAGTGCTGTTTCCAAGCATGTTAACAGAAAGTTAAGTGGAAAGATAAAGTGTGGAAGACAAAGATGCACAACCAAACAGATTAGTATATATTTTTTTGAAAATGGAAGACAATTTATTGATGTACAGAATTGTTTTAGAAATGGAAGTTCTACAGTGGAGTCAGATGGAGTTTTAGATAAAGATATTAAAAGGCCATTTAGTCATAAGGAAGTAGTAGTGAGTGTATTTCTGGATATTGAGAAAGCTTATTATTCTTTGTGGAAGGAGAGTTTGATTAAAATTTTAACATGGGAGTTAGGGGACAAATGTTTAATTGGATAAGATAATTTTTAATGAAAAGAACAATTCAAGTAAAAGTTGGTAGTGTTAGTTTAAAAACTGTGGACATGGAGAATGGAACCCCACATGGAAGTGTAATAAGTCCAGTTTTATTTAATATAATGATAAATGATATCTTTGATAAAATAGAGAGAGGATTCAGGTTCTCTTTATTTGCAGATGACAGGGCTATTTGGAAAAGAGGGTGTAATGTAGAGCTTGTTTTAAAACCTATACAAAGAGTGTTCGTATCTGTAAAGGAATGGGGAAATTAGATTAGATTGGATTAGATTCAACTTTATTGTCATTATGCAGAGTACAAGTACAGAGCTAATGAAATACAGTTAGCATCTAACCAGAAGTGCAAGAATATAGTGTTTTATATACATAAAAGTGCAGAGTAAGTGAAGCTATGATATACAGAATGTACAGTGGAGTTGCTATATACAGTATTGAGCAGAGTATGTACAGAATATAAATAGGAATGCAAATGTAGGGATTGTATGTACATTATGAACAGCAGCATTGTGAGAACAGTGATAATAAATACAGTTGGATGAGTGTGTAAAAGTATTGTTAAACAATGTATTACAGTATATACAGAATAACAGTAGTGCAATTATGTTTTTATAGAAATAGTTTACTGTACTTTGTACAGTAACAGCTTTAGACAGTTTACAGTAATGGCTAGAACAGTGTGCAGTTTGTGCAAAATATGATTAGTGCAAATGCATGTGTGTAAAGTACTGTGACCACTGCAGTAAAAGACCAGGTGCAGGTTAGATTGGTGGGATGGCGTTCAGAAGTGTCACAGCCTCAGGAAAGAAGCTCTTCTTGAGTCTACTAGTGCGAGAGCGTAGGCTCCTGTAACGCCTGCCGGATGGAAGGAGGGTGAAAAGTCCATGGTTAGGGTGAGAGGCATCCTTAATGATGTTCCTTGCCCTGCCCAGACATCGCTTCTGATAAATGTTCTCGATGGAAGTTAACTGGGTGCCGGTGATCCGTTGAGCAGTTTTCACCACCCGCTGGAGTGCTTTGCGGTCAGATGCAGAGCAATTGCTGTACCATACTGAGATGCAGTTCGTGAGTATGCTCTCAATGGTACAGCGGTAGAATTCAGCAAGGATCCTGGAACTAAGGTGAACTTTCTTAAGGCTCCGTAAGAAGTAAAGGCGCTGCTGTGCCTTTTTGACCAGTGTGGAGGTGTTATGGGACCAGGTGAGGTCATCAGAGATGTGGATGCCAAGGGACTTGAAACTCGACACACGCTCCACTACAGCTCTGTTGATGTAGATGGGTGTGTGTGCATGACTCCTAGTCCGCCTGAAGTCCACAATCATCTCCTTAGTCTTCTGGGTGTTTAGTTCCAGGTTGTTGGTGGCGCACCACACAGCCAGGTGCTGGACCTCATCCCTGTAGGCTGACTCATCGTCATCCTTGATCAGACCGATCACCGTGGTGTCATCTGCAAATTTTATTATGGTGTTGGAGCCATAAACAGGAAAGCAGTCATGGGTGAATAGGGAGTACAGGAGAGGGCTTAGTACACAGCCCTGTGGCACGCCGGTGTTCAGGGTGATGATGGAGGATGAGAGGTTATCTAACTTAACAGCCTGAGGTCTGTTCGTCAGAAAGTCTAGAATCCAGTTGCAGATGGGTGTGCTGAATCCAAGCTGGCTGAGCTTGGAGATCAGCTTGGAGGGGATTACTATATTAAATGCAGAACTGAAGTCTATGAACAACATTCTCACGTGTGTTTTGACTGTCCAGGTGGGTGAGGGCAGAGTGAAGTGCCGTTGAGATGGCGTCCTCAGTTGACCTATTGTGGCGATAGGCAAATTGGAATGGGTCTAGTGAAGCAGGGAGACAGGATTTTAAGTGGGATGCAACCAGTTTCTCAAAGCACTTGGCAATGATGGGGGTGAGTGCAACAGGACGGAAGTCGTTGGGGACCGAGGCAGTGGAGTGTTTCGGTACTGGAACGATGGTGGAGGTTTTGAAGATAGTGGGGACAGTTGTTTGGGCCAGGGACAGATTGAAAATGTCCGTGAAGACCTCAGCCAGCTGCTCCGCACAGGCTTTAAGCACACGACCAGGTATTCCGTCAGGGCCAGCTGCTTTCCATGCATTCACCTTACACAGAGTGGAGTAAACATCTGAGGTGGAGAATGTGAGAGGCAGTTCACTGGGTTGATGCTCAGCTTTGAGTGAGATCTCCTTATTATTTTGATCAAAACGAGCATAGAAGTGATTGAGCTCGTCTGGGAGGGAGGCAGAGCTGGAGGGGGGCACAGAGTTAGGTGGTTTGTAGTCTGTGATAGTTTGTATGCCTTGCCACATACGCCGGGGGTCTGAAGATTTAAAGTGTTCTTCAATCCTCTGTTTGTGTGTGAGTTTGGCCTGGCAGATACCCTTCCTCAGGTTGGCTCTGGCTGAGCTGTAAGCCTCTCGGTCTCCAGACCTGAAGGCTGCATCTCTTGTTTTGAGCAGGAGGCGAACCTCTCTGTTCATCCAGGGCTTCTGATTGGGGAACATTTTTATTTTTTTGTGTGTGGTCACTCTGCCCACACATCTGTTGATGTGCTCCAAGACAGAGTTGGTGTAAGTGTCAATGTTGATCTGAGAGTTTGTGGTGGCCGGGGGCAGCAAACTGACTCCAGTCTGTGTGCTGGAATTGATGTTGGAGAGTGGAGTCAGCACCTTCCAGCCAGATTTTAACAGTCCTTATTGTAGGTTTCACACGTTTGATGACCGGGGTATACTTGGGGAGCAGGAACAAAGAGAGGTGATCAGACTGACCCAGGTGGGGGAGGGGTGTGACTTTATAGGCATCAGTCACATTAGTATAAACGTGATCCAATGTTTTATGTCCCCTTGTAGTGCAGGAGACATTCTGATGAAATTTAGGGAGAACAGATCTTAAAGTGCAGTGGTTGAAGTCCCCAGCAACAATAAAGGCTCCATCCGGGTGCAGGGTTTGTAATTTGCTAATAGCAGCACAAAGTTCTTTCATAGCCATGTTAGCATTAGCGTCCGGAGGTACATAAACTGCAGCAGCAACAATGCAAGTAACTCACGTGGTAGATAGAATGGCCTGCACTTGATAATCAGGAACTCCAGATCAGCAGAGCAGTAGGTATCAACAATGACAGAGTCTTTACACCATGATTTGTTTACATAAATGCATACTCCACCACCTTTGTTTTTACCAGAGGTTGCTGCTACTCTGTCAGCCCTGAAGAAAGAGCGCCCATCCATATGCACCACGCTGTTTGCGACATCGTTGCAGAGCCATGTTTCAGTAAAAAACATAACATTGCAGTCCATAAGCCATTTCTGTGTGAGGGTCCAGATCTTTAGTTCGTCCATCTTGTTCATCAGAGACCGTACATTGGCAAGGAAGATGCTGGGCAGAGCTGGTCGATGTGGGTTTAGCCTTAGCTTAGCACGCAGCCCTCCACGCTTTCCCCGTCTTTGTTTACGGTCTCGACGCCGACGCCGAGCACTTCCGGTCAGTACGAGTGATCCGCTTGTCCGCGGTGATCTCAGTAGCTCCGGCGGGAGTTCGCTGAAGTCGAAAGGACGATCTAAAACTATGTTGGAACACCTTTAGAGATGTCCAAAAGTGACTGTTTACTATAGCTGTACTTCGCACAACTGAATCGCGCGAACACGAATGAAATAACCAGGTAAATTAACACTATTTTCCGAAATCTGGTAAGACGCTGAGCCTTGTGATGTGTTCGCGCCGCCATCTTGGCCATACATGGGGCTTCAAAATATCTGCTTCTAAGTCAAAATGTATGAATTTTGGTTTTAAAAGAAAGTTACCTAATATAGGGTTATATATATATATATATATAGAGTCTCCATTGGAGAAGGTAAATGTTTTAAACTTTTTTTGGGTATTTGGTTTGAAGAGTGTATTACTTGGGCCATGCATCTAGGTAAAAGCAGAGCGGAGTGAGCAGAGAGAGTTACCAATCCCGATGTAAACGGCGACGCACGGTTAGCGTCTGGACGTACGGACAACAAGACGCAATATGCGTCATTTCCGATTCTTCTTCCTGTATCCAAAGACAACAACAACAACAGCAGCAGCAGGCTGATAATGAATAGTTTGGGGCAGATAGCGATAGTCTTTGTTTGCGCTTTGGCGCTGGTACGGATCCACCAGCAGCACTTGACACTACTGTGCCTCTATACTGCCCGCGGGGTTTTTTATGCGCCGTCTCTACTCAAAAGACCAAGATTCCTTGCGAATAGAACATGCGCAGAACACACATTTTGATGGGGATATGCCGAAACGCGTTTACAAGTTAAGTTTTTAAAAACCGGGATATGAGCATATCCGGGTTTTTGCCTGTGTTTACATGGCCGTGCGCGACCGGGTTATTGCTAATATCCCGGTTTTGAACGGGTTATTGGCTGCATGTAAACGTAGTCAATATCTCAAAAAATTAGAATATGGTTACATGCCAATCAACTAAAAATACCTGCAAAGGTTTCCTGAGCCTTCAAAATGGTCTCTCAGTTTGGTTCACTAGGCTACACAATCATGGGGAAGACTGCTGATCTGACAGTTGTCCAGAAAACAATCACTGGCACTCTTCAGAAGGAGGGTAAGGCACAAACATTCATTGCTGAAGAAGCTGGCTGTTCACAGAGTGCTGTATCCAAGCATGTTAACAGAAAGTTAAGTGGAAAGATAAAGTGTGGAAGACAAAGATGCACAACCAAACAGATTAGTATATATTTTTTTGAAAATGGAAGACAATTTATTGATGTACAGAATTGTTTTAGAAATGGAAGTTCTACAGTGGAGTCAGATGCAGTTTTAGATAAAGATATTAAAAGGCCATTTAGTCATAAGGAAGTAGTAGTGAGTGTATTTCTGGATATTGAGAAAGCTTATTATTCTTTGTGGAAGGAGAGTTTGATTAAAATTTTAACATGGGAGTTAGGGGACAAATGTTTAATTGGATAAGATAATTTTTAATGAAAAGAACAATTCAAGTAAAAGTTGGTAGTGTTAGTTTAATAACTGTGGACATGGAGAATGGAACCCCACATGGAAGTGTAATAAGTCCAGTTTTATTTAATATAATGATAAATGATATCTTTGATAAAATAGAGAGAGGATTCAGGTTCTCTTTATTTGCAGATGACAGGGCTATTTGGAAAAGAGCGTGTAATGTAGAGCTTGTTTTAAAACCTATACAAAGAGTGTTCGTATCTGTAGAGGAATGGGGAAATTAGATTAGATTGGATTAGATTCAACTTTATTGTCATTATGCAGAGTACAAGTACAGAGCTAATGAAATACAGTTAGCATCTAACCAGAAGTGCAAGAATATAGTGTTTTATATACATAAAAGTGCAGAGTAAGTGAAGCTATGATATACAGAATGTACAGTGGAGTTGCTATATACAGTATTGAGCAGAGTATGTACAGAATATAAATAGGAATGCAAATGTAGGGATTGTATGTACATTATGAACAGCAGCATTGTGAGAACAGTGATAATAAATACAGTTGGATGAGTGTGTAAAAGTATTGTTAAACAATGTATTACAGTATATACAGAATAACAGTAGTGCAATTATGTTTTTATAGAAATAGTTTACTGTACTTTGTACAGTAACAGCTTTAGACAGTTTACAGTAATGGCTAGAACAGTGTGCAGTTTGTGCAAAATATGATTAGTGCAAATGCATGTGTGTAAAGTACTGTGACCACTGCAGTAAAAGACCAGGTGCAGGTTAGATTGGTGGGTTGGCGTTCAGAAGTGTCACAGCCTCAGGAAAGAAGCTCTTCTTGAGTCTACTAGTGCGAGAGCGTAGGCTCCTGTAACGCCTGCCGGATGGAAGGAGGGTGAAGAGTCCATGGTTAGGGTGAGAGGCATCCTTAATGATGTTCCTTGCCCTGCCCAGACAGCGCTTCTGATAAATGTTCTCGATGGAAGTTAACTGGGTGCCGGTGATCCGTTGAGCAGTTTTCACCACCCGCTGGAGTGCTTTGCGGTCAGATGCAGAGCAATTGCTGTACCATACTGAGATGCAGTTCGTGAGTATGCTCTCAATGGTACAGCGGTAGAATTCAGCAAGGATCCTGGAACTCAGGTGAACTTTCTTAAGGCTCCGTAAGAAGTAAAGGCGCTGCTGTGCCTTTTTGACCAGTGTGGAGGTGTTATGGGACCAGGTGAGGTCATCAGAGATGTGGATGCCAAGGAACTTGAAACTCGACACACGCTCCACTACAGCTCTGTTGATGTAGATGGGTGTGTGTGCATGACTCCTAGTCCGCCTGAAGTCCACAATCATCTCCTTAGTCTTCTGGGTGTTTAGTTCCAGGTTGTTGGTGGCGCACCACACAGCCAGGTGCTGGACCTCATCCCTGTAGGCTGACTCATCGTCATCCTTGATCAGACCGATCACCGTGGTGTCATCTGCAAATTTTATTATGGTGTTGGAGCCATAAACAGGAAAGCAGTCATGGGTGAATAGGGAGTACAGGAGAGGGCTTAGTACACAGCCCTGTGGCACGCCGGTGTTCAGGGTGATGATGGAGGATGAGAGGTTATCTAACTTAACAGCCTAAGGTCTGTTCGTCAGAAAGTCTAGAATCCAGTTGCAGATGGGTGTGCTGAATCCAAGCTGGCTGAGCTTGGAGATCAGCTTGGAGGGGATTACTATATTAAATGCAGAACTGAAGTCTATGAACAACATTCTCACGTGTGTTTTGACTGTCCAGGTGGGTGAGGGCAGAGTGAAGTGCCGTTGAGATGGCGTCCTCAGTTGACCTATTGTGGCGATAGGCAAATTGGAATGGGTCTAGTGAAGCAGGGAGACAGGATTTTAAGTGGGATGCAACCAGTTTCTCAAAGCACTTGGCAATGATGGGGGTGAGTGCAACAGGACGGAAGTCGTTAGGGACCGAGGCAGTGGAGTGTTTCGGTACTGGAACGATGGTGGAGGTTTTGAAGATAGTGGGGACAGTTGTTTGGGCCAGGGACAGATTGAAAATGTCCGTGAAGACCTCAACAACTGCTCCGCACAGGCTTTAAGCACACGACCAGGTATTCCGTCAGGGCCAGCTGCTTTCCATGCATTCACCTTACACAGAGTGGAGTAAACATCTGAGGTGGAGAGTGTGAGAGGCAGTTCACTGGGTTGATGCTCAGCTTTGAGTGAGATCTCCTTATTATTTTGATCAAAACGAGCATAGAAGTGATTGAGCTCGTCTGGGAGGGAGGCAGAGCTGGAGGGGGGCACAGAGTTAGGTGGTTTGTAGTCTGTGATAGTTTGTATGCCTTGCCACATACGCCGGGGGTCTGAAGATTTAAAGTGTTCTTCAATCCTCTGTTTGTGTGTGAGTTTGGCCTGGCAGATACCCTTCCTCAGGTTGGCTCTGGCTGAGCTGTAAGCCTCTCGGTCTCCAGACCTGAAGGCTGCATCTCTTGTTTTGAGCAGGAGGCGAACCTCTCTGTTCATCCAGGGCTTCTGATTGGGGAACATTTTTATTTTTTTGTGTGTGGTCACTCTGCCCACACATCTGTTGATGTGCTCCAAGACAGAGTTGGTGTAAGTGTCAATGTTGATCTGAGAGTTTGTGGTGGCCGGGGCAGCAAACTGACTCCAGTCTGTGTGCTGGAATTGATGTTGGAGAGTGGAGTCAGCACCTTCCAGCCAGATTTTAACAGTCCTTATTGTAGGTTTCACACGTTTGATGACCGGGGTATACTTGGGGAGCAGGAACAAAGAGAGGGGATCAGACTGACCCAGGTGGGGGAGGGGTGTGACTTTATAGGCATCAGTCACATTAGTATAAACGTGATCCACTGTTTTATGTCCCCTTGTAGTGCAGGAGACATTCTGATGAAATTTAGGGAGAACAGATCTTAAAGTGCAGTGGTTGAAGTCCCCAGCAACAATAAAGGCTCCATCCGGGTGCAGGGTTTGTAATTTGCTAATAGCAGCACAAAGTTCTTTCATAGCCATGTTAGCATTAGCGTCCGGAGGTACATAAACTGCAGCAGCAACAATGCAAGTAACTCACGTGGTAGATAGAATGGTCTGCACTTGATAATCAGGAACTCCAGATCAGCAGAGCAGTAGGTATCAACAATGACAGAGTCTTTACACCATGATTTGTTTACATAAATGCATACTCCACCACCTTTGTTTTTACCAGAGGTTGCTGCTACTCTGTCAGCCCTGAAGAAAGAGCGCCCATCCATATGCACCACGCTGTTTGCGACATCGTTGCAGAGCCATGTTTCAGTAAAAAACATAACATTGCAGTCCATAAGCCATTTCTGTGTGAGGGTCCAGATCTTTAGTTCGTCCATCTTGTTCATCAGAGACCGTACATTGGCAAGGAAGATGCTGGGCAGAGCTGGTCGATGTGGGTTTAGCCTTAGCTTAGCACGCAGCCCTCCACGCTTTCCCCGTCTTTGTTTACGGTCTCGACGCCGACGCCGAGCACTTCCGGTCGGTACGAGTGATCCGCTTGTCCGCGGTGATCTCAGTAGCTCCGGCGGGAGTTCGCTGAAGTCGAAAGGACGATCTAAAACTATGTTGGAACACCGTTTGTTGATGTCCAAAAGTGACTGTTTACTATAGCTGTACTTCGCACAACTGAATCGCGCGAACACGAATGAAATAACCAGGTAAATTAACACTATTTTCCGAAATCTGGTAAGACGCTGAGCCTTGTGATGTGTTCGCGCCGCCATCTTGGCCATACATGGGGCTTCAAAATATCTGCTTCTAAGTCAAAATGTATGAATTTTGGTTTTAAAAGAAAGTTACCTAATATAGGGTTATATATATATATATATATATATATATATATATATATATATATATATGTATATATATATATATATATATATATATATATATATGAGTCTCCATTGGAGAAGGTAAATGTTTTAAACTTTTTTTGGGTATTTGGTTTGAAGAGTGTATTACTTGGGCCATGCATCTAGGTAAAAGCAGAGCAGAGTGAGCAGAGAGAGTTACCAATCCCAATGTAAACAGCGACGCACGGTTAGCGTCTGGACGTACGGACAACAAGACGCAATGTGCGTCATTTCCGATTCTTCTTCCTGTATCCAAAGACAACAACAACAACAGCAGCAGCAGGCTGATAATGAATAGTTTGGGGCAGATAGCGATAGTCTTTGTTTGCGCTTTGGCGCTGGTACGGATCCACCAGCAGCACTTGACACTACTGTGCCTCTATACTGCCCGCGGGGTTTTTTATGCGCCGTCTCTACTCAAAAGACCAAGATTCCTTGCGAATAGAACATGCGCAGAACACACATTTTGATGGGGATATGCCGAAACGCGTTTACAAGACCAAATATTCGGGTTAGAAAAGGGGTACCCCAGGTATAATATCCCGGTTTTTAAAAACCGGGATATGAGCATATCCGGGTTTTTGCCGGTGTTTACATGGCCGTGCGCGACCGGGTTATTGTTAATATCCCGGTTTTGAACGGGTTATTGGCTGCATGTAAACGCAGTCACATGTTGCAAATTTTTCAGGCCATGATCAGATCTGCTTTTGATTATGGGTGCTTTATGTATGGATCTGCTTCCAAAACTGTTCTGGATAGGTTGGATGTGGTGCAGGCAAGAGCTTTGAGGATTAATAAATACCTGGGGTTATGTTTGTTTTCTCCTAATAGAGAAGTAATCGGATCTAGCAGTTTTTAATTCTTTTCTGTAGGATAGGTTACTTTCCCGCCAAGCAATACGAAATACCTCTAGTTTTGTTTTCCTCCAGCTGCACTCCATTTTTCGGGCTGCTCTCTTTATGGTGCGAGTATGCTCATTATACCATGCTGTCATACTGGTTTCCTTAACCTTCCTTAAGCGTAAAGGAGCAACTGTATTTAAAATGCTAGAAAAGAGAGAGTGCATAGTTTCTGTTACATCATCAAGCTGTTCTGAGGTTTTGGATATGCTAAGGAATTTGGATACATCAGGAAGATAACTTAAAAAGCAGTCTTTTGTGGTAGAAGTGATGGTTCTTCCATACTTGTAACAAGAAGTAGAATTTACAATTTTGGCTATATGAAGTTTGCACAAAACTAAATAATGATCTGAGATATCATCCCTTGGCTACATAATTTCAACACTATCAACATCAATTCCATGTGACAGTATTAAATCTAGAGTATGATTTTGACAAGGAGTAGGTCCTGAAACGTGTTGTCTAACCCCAATAGAGTTCAGAATGTCTATAAATGCTGATCCCAATGCATCTTTTTCATTGTCAACATGGATATTAAAATCACCAACTATTAAAACTTTATCTGCAGCCAGAACTAACTCGGATGTAAAATTACCAAACTCTTTAACTTCAATGTGCCAAATAAAGACTTGGTACACAGACAAGAATGACACTGTGCAATCTCACTGGGCCCATGCCTTAACAAGTGGTCTATTCTGATAGTTAAAGCTGCAGTCGGTAACTTTTGACACTCTAGCGGTTAATAAACAGAACTGCTTACGTGTTGCGGAAGGACATTGTAGCCGGAGCTACTTCTCTCTGTTTAGGTCTATGAAGAATCACAAAGGTACTGGGTTACTCCACCGCGGTACCCCTGAAGCAATCTAAAATAGTCTGAATATAAACACTTATTATAGGTGTACCCTAGTGATTCAGGACAGGCTAAAAACACGGTTTGGAAAATGGATTCATGGTGTACTCGCTTATATACATTTTGTATACTTTGAACACAAAAAAAAAGTTACGGACCGTAGCTCTGATTGGTTGTTTCTTACGGCTCCCGGTAAAATGTATATAAGGGAGTACACCATGAATCCATTTTCCAAACCGTGTTTTTAGCCTGTCCTGAATCACTAGGGTACACCTATAATAAGTGTTTATATTCGGACTATTTTAGGTTGCTTCAGGGATACCGCGGCGGAGTAACACAGTACCTTTGTGATTCTTCATAGACAGAGAGAAGTAGCTCCGGCTACAATGTCCTTCCGCAACACGCAAGCAGTTCTGTTTATTAACCAATAGAGCATCAAAAGTTACCGACTGCAGCTTTAAGACATGACACCAAACAGCGGATTAATGCTACCAGAAATGGACAAGGGGATAACTTTGCATGTTTGATTTGGAAGTTGATTTTTTTTTTTAAGTTTACAATCCATTTTTTCCTCTGAGGTCTTCCTTCACCAGAAAGGAATGAGAACTAGCACAGGAGTTGTAGTGTGAAGACACCGAGTGAGACTACAGTGCTCCTTCGATGCCTTCATTTGACTTTAACTTTGGAAAACGGTCTTTTCCATTGTTATGGAGAAGACATAACCTCAACTTCATTGTATAAAACTACAATGTTTCCTTTAGTAAGGGGGTGTGTTTCCCAAACAACTGATGGTTTCTTAGTTTACTATACAAGCCAGAAGTGCCCTTGCCGGTATAACATGAGCTGAAATACACCACACTTCTCCTCGCTTCGAGCCCATTACGTTTAGGCAGAATTGGTAACAGCAATGTACCAGAAATGGTCAACTGCTAAAGAGACAATCCCCCCCCCCCCAACGAGAAAGAATTGGCATTAGAAGCAGCTCCAACTCTGGAAAGGGACACTGAACAAGACAAACCATTAAACTTTTATTTTGTTAGTCAACATTTGACAGAAAGCAGCTAGACGGCACCAAAAAAAAAAAAACCTATTCAACAAGGCCTAGGTGTTTTTAGCGGCCTCAGTCTCCTGAGGTGTCACTAGAAGTGGCCTCCGTCTCCTGAGGCCTCGGCGCGGTGGCACTAGAAGTGGCCTCCGTCTCCTGAGGCGGCGTGGTGGCACTAGAAGTGGGCTCGTCCTCCTGAGGCCTCGGCGCGGTGGCACTAGAAGTGGGCTCCGTCTCCTGAGGCAGCGTGGTGGCACTAGAAGTGGGATCGTCCCCCTGAGGCAATGCCGTGGTGTTAGCTGCCGGCTCGTCCCCCTGAGGCGGTGCCGTGGTGTTAGCTGCCGGCTCGTCCCCCTGAGGCGACGCCGTGGTGTTAGCTGCCGGCTCGTCCCACTGAGGCGGCGCCGTGGTGTTAGCTGCCGGCTCGTCCCCCTGAGGCGGCGCCGTGGTGTTAGCTGCCGGCTCGTCCCCCTGAGGCGGCGCCGTGGTGTTCGCTGCCGGCTCGTCCCCCTGAGGTGGCGCCGTGGTGCTCGCTGCCGGCTCGTCCCCCTGAGGTGGCGCCGTGGTGTTCGCTGCCGGCTCGTCCCACTGAGGCGGCGCCGTGGTGTTAGCTGCCGGCTCGTCCCCCTGAGGCAGCGCCGTGGTGTTCGCTGCCGGCTCACCCTGACTCCAGACGTTTCCTGGGGAAATGGAAACAGATGCACAAACCAAGGTACGGTGTCCATTTAACAGATTGTCTGTAGAGAGAACCAAGTGATTGATTCAAATTTAAATGCAAAGTGTTAAACTAAAGTTACTTCACTCCTGGGGTGAAGTGATTTGGGGTTTCTTAATTTGAGGTCTTGTAGTAACAGCTGAATAGGGTGCTGTGATGACAAATGAACAAGAGACTTGGGAGGAGAAGTAAACATTCCTCGAGTTTTTTTTAGCTGCATTAAAAACTTCAAGGTTCAGAATGTGAACAAGACTGCATAGATGGACGTGTTTGGATGGGCAAGTAAATAAATCTGAAGTGTTACTCAAGTGAAGATAGTTTTGGAAAGAGAAAAATAAATCCGTTTATTTTGATGAATGAGTCAATAAAATGACTGGCTCTTCTAAAAATCACTGGTATTGAGAGAACACACATTGAAACAAACATCAATAAAAAAACAATTCTTGAAATGAAACAATGACCAACTTATAAAAACTCACCTTGCCATAGCAACTGGTGATAAAGAAACACCAAAAGAGTAAATTTAATCACATCCATTCTTTACTACAAACTTAACCTCAAGATGACCAAACTATACATATAGTTCCATCCAAACCAGGACTTTTAAAGCCAAACAGAAAACAATTTGTGCCACCTGGACAGCTTGTTAACTCATTATTACATAATCAGTTAGCGTGCACAGCTTGAAAATCATTAAACCTGGGCAGGATTAAAGAGGTTCACTTTCTACCCAGAAGCCTTGTTCAAATACCCACACTTGCAGTCATTGCATTTGTCTACTTGACTAAAGGTGCATCTCAATAAATTAGAATGTTGTGGAATAGTTCATTTATTTCAGTAATGCAACTCAAATTGTGAAACTTGTGTATTAAGAAAATTAAATGCACATAGACTGAAGTAGTTTAAGTCTTTGGTTATTTTAAATTGTTATGATTTTGGCTCACATTTAACAAAAACCCACCACTTCAATGACTACGTTTACATGCTGTTAAAATTCGGGTTATGGTCGGGTTAAGGTCACTATTCGGGTTTCTGAAACATTCGGGATAGCCCGTTTACATGCGTGAGCAGAGAGAGTTACTCCTGTATGCATGGAATGTGTAATCAGTCGCCAATCCCGATGTAAACGGCGACGCACGGTTAGCGTCTGGACGTATGGACAGCAAGACGCAATACGTCATTTCCGATTCTTCTTCCTGTATCCAAAGACAACAACAACAGCAGCAGCAGGCGGATAATGAATAGTTTGGGGCAGATAGCGATAGTCTTTGTTTGCGCTTTGGCGCTGGTACTGATCCACCAGCAGCACTTGACACTACTGTGCCTCTATACTGCACGCAGGGTTTTTTTATGCGCCGTCTCTACTCAAAAGACCAAGATTCCTTGCGAATAGAACATGCGCAGAACACACATTTTGATGGGGATATGCCGAAACGCGTTTACAAGACCAAATATTCGGGTTATTGCTAATATCCCGGTTTTGAACGGGTTATTGGCTGCATGTAAACGTAGTCAATATCTCAACAAATTAGAATATGGTGACATGCCAATCAACTAAAAATACCTGCAAAGGTTTCCTGAGCCTTCAAAATGGTCTCTCAGTTTGGTTCACTAGGCTACACAATCATGGGGAAGACTGCTGATCTGACAGTTGTCCAGAAAACAATCACTGGCACTCTTCAGAAGGAGGGTAAGGCACAAACATTCATTGCTGAAGAAGCTGGCTGCTCACAGAGTGCTGTATCCAAGCATGTTAACAGAAAGTTAAGTGGAAAGATAAAGTGTGGAAGACAAAGATGCACAACCAAACAGATTAGTATATATTTTTTTGAAAATGGAAGACAATTTATTGATGTACAGAATTGTTTTAGAAATGGAAGTTCTACAGTGGAGTCAGATGCAGTTTTAGATAAAGATATTAAAAGGCCATTTAGTCATAAGGAAGTAGTAGTGAGTGTATTTCTGGATATTGAGAAAGCTTATTATTCTTTGTGGAAGGAGAGTTTGATTAAAATTTTAACAGGGGAGTTAGGGGACAAATGTTTAATTGGATAAGATAATTTTTAATGAAAAGAACAATTCAAGTAAAAGTTGGTAGTGTTAGTTTAAAAACTGTGGACATGGAGAATGGAACCCCACATGGAAGTGTAATAAGTCCAGTTTTATTTAATATAATGATAAATGATATCTTTGATAAAATAGAGAGAGGATTCAGGTTCTCTTTATTTGCAGATGACAGGGCTATTTGGAAAAGAGGGTGTAATGTAGAGCTTGTTTTAAAACCTATACAAAGAGTGTTCGTATCTGTAAAGGAATGGGGAAATTAGATTAGATTGGATTAGATTCAACTTGGTCCATGGTTAGGGTGAGAGGCATCCTTAATGATGTTCCTTGCCCTGCCCAGACATCGCTTCTGATAAATGTTCTCGATGGAAGTTAACTGGGTGCCGGTGATCCGTTGAGCAGTTTTCACCACCCGCTGGAGTGCTTTGCGGTCAGATGCAGAGCAATTGCTGTACCATACTGAGATGCAGTTCGTGAGTATGCTCTCAATGTTACAGCGGTAGAATTCAGCAAGGATCCTGGAACTCAGGTGAACTTTCTTAAGGCTCCGTAAGAAGTAAAGGCGCTGCTGTGCCTTTTTGACCAGTGTGGAGGTGTTATGGGACCAGGTGAGGTCATCAGAGATGTGGATGCCAAGGAACTTGAAACTCGACACACGCTCCACTACAGCTCTGTTGATGTAGATGGGTGTGTGTGCATGACTCCTAGTCCGCCTGAAGTCCACAATCATCTCCTTAGTCTTCTGGGTGTTTAGTTCCAGGTTGTTGGTGGCGCACCACACAGCCAGGTGCTGGACCTCATCCCTGTAGGCTGACTCATCGTCATCCTTGATCAGACCGATCACCGTGGTGTCATCTGCAAATTTTATTATGGTGTTGGAGCCATAAACAGGAAAGCAGTCATGGGTGAATAGGGAGTACAGGAGAGGGCTTAGTACACAGCCCTGTGGCACGCCGGTGTTCAGGGTGATGATGGAGGATGAGAGGTTATCTATCTTAACAGCCTGAGGTCTGTTCGTCAGAAAGTCTAGAATCCAGTTGCAGATGGGTGTGCTGAATCCAAGCTGGCTGAGCTTGGAGATCAGCTTGGAGGGGATTACTATTTTAAATGCAGAACTGAAGTCTATGAACAACATTCTCACGTGTGTTTTGACTGTCCAGGTGGGTGAGGGCAGAGTGAAGTGCCGTTGAGATGGCGTCCTCAGTTGACCTATTGTGGCGATAGGCAAATTGGAATGGGTCTAGTGAAGCAGGGAGACAGGATTTTAAGTGGGATGCAACCAGTTTCTCAAAGCACTTGGCAATGATGGGGGTGAGTGCAACAGGACGGAAGTCGTTAGGGACCGAGGCAGTGGAGTGTTTCGGTACTGGAACGATGGTGGAGGTTTTGAAGATAGTGGGGACAGTTGTTTGGGCCAGGGACAGATTGAAAATGTCCGTGAAGACCTCAGCCAGCTGCTAAGCACAGGCTTTAAGCACACGACCAGGTATTCCGTCAGGGCCAGCTGCTTTCCATGCATTCACCTTACACAGAGTGGAGTAAACATCTGAGGTGGAGAATGTGAGAGGCAGTTCACTGGGTTGATGCTCAGCTTTGAGTGAGATCTCCTTATTATTTTGATCAAAACGAGCATAGAAGTGATTGAGCTCGTCTGGGAGGGAGGCAGAGCTGGAGGGGGGCACAGAGTTAGGTAGTTTGTAGTCTGTGATAGTTTGTATGCCTTGCCACATACGCCGGGGGTCTGAAGATTTAAAGTGTTCTTCAATCCTCTGTTTGTGTGTGAGTTTGGCCTGGCAGATACCCTTCCTCAGGTTGGCTCTGGCTGAGCTGTAAGCCTCTCGGTCTCCAGACCTGAAGGCTGCATCTCTTGTTTTGAGCAGGAGGCGAACCTCTCTGTTCATCCAGGGCTTCTGATTGGGGAACATTTTTATTTTTTTGTGTGTGGTCACTCTGCCCACACATCTGTTGATGTGCTCCAAGACAGAGTTGGTGTAAGTGTCAATGTTGATCTGAGAGTTTGTGGTGGCCGGGGCAGCAAACTGACTCCAGTCTGTGTGCTGGAATTGATGTTGGAGAGTGGAGTCAGCACCTTCCAGCCAGATTTTAACAGTCCTTATTGTAGGTTTCACACGTTTGATGACCGGGGTATACTTGGGGAGCAGGAACAAAGAGAGGTGATCAGACTGACCCAGGTGGGGGAGGGGTGTGACTTTATAGGCATCAGTCACATTAGTATAAACGTGATCCAATGTTTTATGTCCCCTTGTAGTGCAGGAGACATTCTGATGAAATTTAGGGAGAACAGATCTTAAAGTGCAGTGGTTGAAGTCCCCAGCAACAATAAAGGCTCCATCCGGGTGCAGGGTTTGTAATTTGCTAATAGCAGCACAAAGTTCTTTCATAGCCATGTTAGCATTAGCGTCCGGAGGTACATAAACTGCAGCAGCAACAATGCAAGTAACTCACGTGGTAGATAGAATGGCCTGCACTTGAAAATCAGGAACTCCAGATCAGCAGAGCAGTAGGTATCAACAATGACAGAGTCTTTACACCATGATTTGTTTACATAAATGCATACTCCACCACCTTTGTTTTTACCAGAGGTTGCTGCTACTCTGTCAGCCCTGAAGAAAGAGCGCCCATCCATATGCACCACGCTGTTTGCGACATCTTTGCAGAGCCATGTTTCAGTAAAAAACATAACATTGCAGTCCATAAGCCATTTCTGTGTGAGGGTCCAGATCTTTAGTTCGTCCATCTTGTTCATCAGAGACCGTACATTGGCAAGGAAGATGCTGGGCAGAGCTGGTCGATGTGGGTTTAGCCTTAGCTTAGCACGCAGCCCTCCACGCTTTCCCCGTCTTTGTTTACGGTCTCGACGCCGACGCCGAGCACTTCCGGTCGGTACGAGTGATCCGCTTGTCCGCGGTGATCTCAGTAGCTCCGGCGGGAGTTCGCTGAAGTCGAAAGGACGATCTAAAACTATGTTGGAACACCGTTTGTTGATGTCCAAAAGTGACTGTTTACTATAGCTGTACTTCGCACAACTGAATCGCGCGAACACGAATGAAATAACCAGGTAAATTAACACTATTTTCCGAAATCTGGTAAGACGCTGAGCCTTGTGATGTGTTCGCTCCGCCATCTTGGCCATACATGGGGCTTCAAAATATCTGCTTCTAAGTCAAAATGTATGAATTTTGGTTTTAAAAGAAAGTTACCTAATATAGGGTTATATATATATATATATATATATATATATATATATATATATATATATATATGAGTCTCCATTGGAGAAGGTAAATGTTTGAAACTTTTTTTGGGTATTTGGTTTGAAGAGTGTATTACTTGGGCCATGCATCTAGGTAAAAGCAGAGCAAAGTGAGCAGAGAGAGTTACCAATCCCGATGTAAACGGCGACGCACGGTTAGCGTCTGGACGTACGGACAACAAGACGCAATATGCGTCATTTCCGATTCTTCTTCCTGTATCCAAAGACAACAACAACAACAGCAGCAGCAGGCTGATAATGAATAGTTTGGGGCAGATAGCGATAGTCTTTGTTTGCGCTTTGGCGCTGGTACGGATCCACCAGCAGCACTTGACACTACTGTGCCTCTATACTGCCCGCGGGGTTTTTTATGCGCCGTCTCTACTCAAAAGACCAAGATTCCTTGCGAATAGAACATGCGCAGAACACACATTTTGATGGGGATATGCCGAAACGCGTTTACAAGACCAAATATTCGGGTTAGAAAAGGGGTACCCCAGGTATAATATCCCGGTTTTTAAAAACCGGGATATGAGCATATCCGGGTTTTTGCCGGTGTTTACATGGCCGTGCGCGACCGGGTTATTGTTAATATCCCGGTTTTGAACGGGTTATTGGCTGCATGTAAACGCAGTCACATGTTGCAAATTTTTCAGGCCATGATCAGATCTGCTTTTGATTATGGGTGCTTTATGTATGGATCTGCTTCCAAAACTGTTCTGGATAGGTTGGATGTGGTGCAGGCAAGAGCTTTGAGGATTAATAAATACCTGGGGTTATGTTTGTTTTCTCCTAATAGAGAAGTAATCGGATCTAGCAGTTTTTAATTCTTTTCTGTAGGATAGGTTCCTTTCCCGCCAAGCAATACGAAATACCTCTAGTTTTGTTTTCCTCCAGCTGCACTCCATTTTTCGGGCTGCTCTCTTTATGGTGCGAGTATGCTCATTATACCATGCTGTCATACCGGTTTCCTTAACCTTCCTTAAGCGTAAAGGAGCAACTGTATTTAAAATGCTAGAAAAGAGAGAGTGCATAGTTTCTGTTACATCATCAAGCTGTTCTGAGGTTTTGGATATGCTAAGGAATTTGGATACATCAGGAAGATAACTTAAAAAGCAGTCTTTTGTGGTAGAAGTGATGGTTCTTCCATACTTGTAACAAGAAGTAGAATTTACAATTTTGGCTATATGAAGTTTGCACAAAACTAAATAATGATCTGAGATATCATCCCTTGGCTACATAATTTCAACACTATCAACATCAATTCCATGTGACAGTATTAAATCTAGAGTATGATTTTGACAAGGAGTAGGTCCTGAAACATGTTGTCTAACCCCAATAGAGTTCAGAATGTCTATAAATGCTGATCCCAATGCATCTTTTTCATTGTCAACATGGATATTAAAATCACCAACTATTAAAACTTTATCTGCAGCCAGAACTAACTCGGATGTAAAATTACCAAACTCTTTAACTTCAATGTGCCAAATAAAGACTTGGTACACAGACAAGAATGACACTGTGCAATCTCACTGGGCCCATGCCTTAACAAGTGGTCTATTCTGATAGTTAAAGCTGCAGTCGGTAACTTTTGACACTCTAGCGGTTAATAAACAGAACTGCTTACGTGTTGCGGAAGGACATTGTAGCCGGAGCTACTTCTCTCTGTTTAGGTCTATGAAGAATCACAAAGGTACTGGGTTACTCCACCGCGGTACCCCTGAAGCAATCTAAAATAGTCCGAATATAAACACTTATTATAGGTGTACCCTAGTGATTCAGGACAGGCTAAAAACACGGTTTGGAAAATGGATTCATGGTGTACTCGCTTATTATATACATTTTGTATACTTTGAACACAAAAAAAGTTACGGACCGTAGCTCTGATTGGTTGTTTCTTACGGCTCCCGGTAAAATGTATATAAGAGAGTACACCATGAATCCATTTTCCAAACCGTGTTTTTAGCCTGTCCTGAATCACTAGGGTACACCTATAATAAGTGTTTATATTCGGACTATTTTAGGTTGCTTCAGGTATACCGCGGCGGAGTAACACAGTACCTTTGTGATTCTTCATAGACAGAGAGAAGTAGCTCCGGCTACAATGTCCTTCCGCAACACGCAAGCAGTTCTGTTTATTAACCAATAGAGCATCAAAAGTTACCGACTGCAGCTTTAAGACATGACACCAAACAGCGGATTAATGCTACCAGAAATGGACAAGGGGATAACTTTGCATGTTTGATTTGGAAGTTGATTTTTTTTTTTAAGTTTACAATCCATTTTTTCCTCCGAGGTCTTCCTTCACCAGAAAGGAATGAGAACTAGCACAGGAGTTGTAGTGTGAAGACACCGAGTGAGACTACAGTGCTCCTTCGATGCCTTCATTTGACTTTAACTTTGGAAAACGGTCTTTTCCATTGTTGTGGAGAAGACATAACCTCAACTTCATTGTATAAAACTACAATGTTTCCTTTAGTAAGGGGGTGTGTTTCCCAAACAACTGATGGTTTCTTAGTTTACTATACAAGCCAGAAGTGCCCTTGCCGGTATAACATGAGCTGAAATACACCACACTTCTCCTCGCTTCGAGCCCATTACGTTTAGGCAGAATTGGTAACAGCAATGTACCAGAAATGGTCAACTGCTAAAGAGACAATCCCCCCCCCCCAACGAGAAAGAATTGGCATTAGAAGCAGCTCCAACTCTGGAAAGGGACACTGAACAAGACAAACCATTAAACTTTTATTTTGTTAGTCAACATTTGACAGAAAGCAGCTAGACGGCACCAAAAAAAAAAAAAACCTATTCAACAAGGCCTAGGTGTTTTTAGCGGCCTCAGTCTCCTGAGGTGTCACTAGAAGTGGCCTCCGTCTCCTGAGGCGGCGTGGTGGCACTAGAAGTGGGCTCGTCCTCCTGAGGCCTCGGCGCGGTGGCACTAGAAGTGGGCTCCGTCTCCTGAGGCAGCGTGGTGGCACTAGAAGTGGGATCGTCCCCCTGAGGCAATGCCGTGGTATTACCTGCCGGCTCGTCCCCCTGAGGCGACGCCGTGGTGTTAGCTGCCGGCTCGTCCCACTGAGGCGACGCCGTGGTGTTAGCTGCCGGCTCGTCCCACTGAGGCGGCGCCGTGGTGTTAGCTGCCGGCTCGTCCCCCTGAGGCGACGCCGTGGTGTTAGCTGCTGGCTCGTCCCCCTGAGGCGGCGCCGTGGTGTTAGCTGCCGGCTCGTCCCCCTGAGGCGGCGCCGTGGTGTTCGCTGCCGGCTCGTCCCCCTGAGGCGGCGCCGTGGTGTTCGCTGCCGGCTCGTCCCCCTGAGGCGGCGCCGTGGTGTTAGCTGCCGGCTCGTCCCCCTGAGGCGGCGCCGTGGTGTTCGCTGCCGGCTCGTCCCCCTGAGGTGGCGCCGTGGTGCTCGCTGCCGGCTCGTCCCCCTGAGGTGGCGCCGTGGTGTTCGCTGCAGGCTCGTCCCCCTGAGGCGGCGCCGTGGTGTTAGCTGCCGGCTCGTCCCCCTGAGGCGGCGCCGTGGTGTTCGCTGCCGGCTCGTCCCCCTGAGGTGGCGCCGTGGTGTTCGCTGCAGGCTCGTCCCCCTGAGGCGGCGCCGTGGTGTTAGCTGCCGGCTCGTCCCCCTGAGGCAGCGCCGTGGTGTTCGCTGCCGGCTCACCCTGACTCCAGACGTTTCCTAGGGAAACAGATGCACAAACCAAGGTACGGTGTCCATTTAACAGATTGTCTGTAGAGAGAACCAAGTGATTGATTCAAATTTAAATGCAAAGTGTTAAACTAAAGTTACTTCACTCCTGGGGTGAAGTGATTTGGGGTTTCTTAATTTGAGGTCTTGTAGTAACAGCTGAATACGGTGCTGTGATGACAAATGAACAAGAGACTTGGGAGGAGAAGTAAACATTCCTCGAGTTTTTTTTAGCTGCATTAAAAACTTCAAGGTTCAGAATGTGAACAAGACTGCATAGATGGACGTGTTTGGATGGGCAAGTAAATAAATCTGAAGTGTTACTCAAGTGAAGATAGTTTTGGAAAGAGAAAAATAAATCCGTTTATTTTGATGAATGAGTCAATAAAATGACTGGCTCTTCTAAAAATCACTGGTATTGAGAGAACACACATTGAAACAAACATCAATAAAAAAACAATTCTTGAAATGAAACAATGACCAACTTATAAAAACTCACCTTGCCATAGCAACTGGTGATAAAGAAACACCAAAAGAGTAAATTTAATAACATCCATTCTTTACTACAAACTTAACCTCAAGATGACCAAACTATACATATAGTTCCATCCAAACCAGGACTTTTAAAGCCAAACAGAAAACAATTTGTGCCACCTGGACAGCTTGTTAACTCATTATTACATAATCAGTTAGCGTGCACAGCTTGAAAATCATTAAACCTGGGCAGGATTAAAGAGGTTCACTTTCTACCCAGAAGCCTTGTTCAAATACCCACACTTGCAGTCATTGCATTTGTCTACTTGACTAAAGGTGCATCTCAATAAATTAGAATGTTGTGGAATAGTTCATTTATTTCAGTAATGCAACTCAAATTGTGAAACTTGTGTATTAAGAAAATTAAATGCACATAGACTGAAGTAGTTTAAGTCTTTGGTTATTTTAAACTGTTATGATTTTGGCTCACATTTAACAAAAACCCACCACTTCAATGACTACGTTTAAATGCTGTTAAAATTCGGGTTATGGTCGGGTTAAGGTCACTATTCGGGTTTCTGAAACATTCGGGATAGCCCGTTTACATGCGTGAGCAGAGAGAGTTACTCCTGTATGCATGGAATGTGTAATCAGTCGCCAATCCCGATGTAAACGGCGACGCACGGTTAGCGTCTGGACGTATGGACAGCAAGACGCAATATGCGTCATTTCCGATTCTTCTTCCTGTATCCAAAGACAACAACAACAACAGCAGCAGCAGGCGGATAATGAATAGTTTGGGGCAGATAGCGATAGTCTTTGTTTGCGCTTTGGCGCTGGTACGGATCCACCAGCAGCACTTGACACTACTGTGCCTCTATACTGCACGCGGGGTTTTTTATGCACGTCTCTACTCAAAAGACCAAGATTCCTTGCGAATAGAACATGCGCAGAACACACATTTTGATGGGTATATGCCGAAACGCGTTTACAAGACCAAATATTCGGGTTAGAAAAGGGGTACCCCAGGTATACTATGGTTTTTGCCGGTGTTTACATGGCCGTGCGCGACCGGGTTATTGCTAATATCCCGGTTTTGAACGGGTTATTGGCTGCATGTAAACGCA